>NW_023330471.1:0-50942 GCF_011100685.1 Canis lupus familiaris | reverse complement strand
GTATCCAGGTCCCAATGATGCCTGGGTGAGGACCAGAGTCACTAGGGCCATGCAGGCCCAAATGGGTAACAGAATCACTTGGTCCTGGTGAGGCATAGAATAAGACCACAGTCAGCAGTATCAGGTGACCCCCTTGTGGAAACCAGAGCCACTCTATCCAGCTGAGTCCCAGATCCATGTGAGGCCCACGTGAGGACCAGATTCATCAGGTCGAATTGAGGCATAGTGGGACAAGAGTCACCAGGTCTGTGTGCGGCCTAGGTGGGGCAAGATTCAGCAGTTCTGAGTTAGGTCCAAGTGGGGACGAGAGACACCAGGTCCATGTGAGGCCAAACTGAGGTCCAGAGTCACGAGATCCAGGTGAGGTCCATGTTGGAAAGAGAGTCACCAGGTCCAGGGAGTTCCAGGTGGGTCCCAGAGTCACCAGATCCAGGTGAAGTCCCGGTGGGGACCAGAGTCACCAGATCCAAGTGAAGCCCAGGTGGGGACCAGAGTCACTAGGTCAGATGAGGCCCAGGTGAGGACCAGAGTTACCAGGTACACGTGAGGCCACGGTGGGGATCAGAGGCAACAGGTCCATGTGAGGCCGGCTTGGGGACCATGGTCAACAAGTGTACTTGAGGCCCATGTGTGGAACACAGAACCAGGTCCAGGTGAGTCCCTGGTGGTGACAAGAGTAACGAGGTCATGAGAATCTAGAAACACTGCAGCCACCAGGTCCACATGATGTCCATGTGGGAACGAAAATCACCAGTTACAGGTGAGGAACAGGTGGGATCCGACTCACCATGTCCAGGTGAGACCCAGGTGGGAACCAGTGTCACCATGTCCTGGTGTGCCCAGGTGAAGACCAGAGTTATTAGGTCCTGCTGGATGAGTGTTAGTGAACAGTGTAACCATATCCTGATGCTACCCAGGTGGGTACCAGAGACACCAGGTC
Organism: Canis lupus familiaris; assembly: GCF_011100685.1. Classification (NCBI taxonomy): domain Eukaryota; kingdom Metazoa; phylum Chordata; class Mammalia; order Carnivora; family Canidae; genus Canis; species Canis lupus. Next base: position 50,002 of record NW_023330471.1, on the reverse strand, counting down.
CTGGTGAGGCCCAGGTGTAACGGAGACATGAGGTCCAGGTGAGGTCCCGATGGGAACCACAGTCACCAGGTCAGGTGAGGCCGTGCTTAGGATCAGAGTCACCAGGTACAGGTGAGGCCCAGGTGGAGCCAGAGTCACCTGGTAAAGAAGAGGCCAAAGTCAGGACCAGAGTTACCAGGATCAGGTTAGTCCCAGTGGGTAATACAAACCATGTCCCAATGATGCCCAGGTAGAATCAGAGTCACCAGGTCCATCGAGGCGCAGGTGGGGAGAATATTAAGTAGGTCCAGGTGAGGCCCAGATGAGGACCAGAGTCACCAGGTCTAGTTGACGCCTAGAGGGGTACCAGATTCACCTGGTCTAGGGGACGTCCAGATGGGGACCAGAGTCACCATGTCATGGTGAGGCCTTGAGTGAATCCAGAGTCATCATGTCCAGGTGAGGCTCAGGTGTGGAACAGAGTATCCAGGTCATAATGGTCCACAGGTGAGGACCAGAGTCAACAGATCTGGGTGAGGCCCAGCTACGATCAGAGTCACCACTTCCAGGTGAGGCCAAGAAGGAGTCCACAGCAATCAGGTCCAGGTGGGGAACAAAATCACCAGGACTGGGTGAGGCCCAGATGGGGACCAGATTCACCAGGCCCAGGTGATTCCCAGGTGGTGACCAGAGTTAGCAGTTCCGGGTGAGGACCAGGTAAGGACCAGATTCACCAGGTCCAAGTGAGTCCCACGTGGGCACCTGGGTCACCAGGTATGGGTGAGGCCCAAGTGGCAACCCCACTCACCAGGTCCAGGTGAGGCCACCCTGCAGGCAATGCAGAGGAAGAGTGTCCCGATGATACCCAGGTAGAACCACAGTTACCAGGTCCAGGTGCGGCCAACCTAAAGGCCATGCAGTGGAACCATGTCCGATGATGCCCAGGTAGGGAAGAGAGTCACCAGGTCCAAATGAGGCCCAGATGGAGCATATTCAATAGGTCCAGGTGAGGCCCAGTTGAGGACCAGCGTCACCAGAACTGGTTGAGGCCTAGAGGGGTACAAAAATCACCTGGTCCATGTGACATCCAGATGGAGACCAGAGTCACCAGGTCAGGGTTAGGCCCAGAGTGGTTCCAGAGTCCAGAACCTCATGTCCAGGTGAGGCTCAGGTGTGGAACAGAGTCACCAGGTCCAGGTGAGGCCATGAAAGAGTCCACAGCAATCAGGTCAAGGTGGGGAACAAAGTCACCAGGACTCGGGGAGGCCCAGATGGGGACCAGATTCACTAGGCCCTGGTGATTCCCAGGTGGTACCAGAGTCCCCGGGTCTGGGAGAGGACCAGGTAAGACCAGATTCACCAGGTCCAAGAGGCCCACGTGGAGACCTGAGTCACCAGGTATGGGTGAGGCCCATGTGTCATCCCCACTAACCAGGTCCATGTGAGGCCAACCTGCAGGCCAAGTCACCCGATCCACGTGAGGCCCTAGTGGGGACTGGAGTCACCAGTTAAAAGTGATTCTACAAGAACAACACAGTCACCAGATCCTGGTGTGGTTCATGTGGGAACGAGAGTCACCAGGTCCAGGTGAGACCCAGGTGGGGACCACAGTCACCAGGTCCAGATTGAGGCCTAGGTCGGGGGAGCAAGTCATCAGGACCAGTTGAGGCCAAAGTGTGGAGCAAAGTTATCATGTCCATATGAGGCCCAGGTCGGGAACAGAGTAACCATGTCCCAAAGATGCCAGGTGGGAACAAAGTCACAAGGTCAAGACGAGGCCTAAGTGAGGAGTAGATTCACCAGGTTCTGTTGAGGCCCAGTTGAGTACCAGTGTCCCCAGCTCCGGGTGAGTCCCAGAGGGGGACAGTGTCACCCGGTTCTTGTGATATCCAGGTGGGTACCTGAGTTACCACGTCAGGGTTAGGCCCAGAGGGGGACGACAATCACTAGGTCCAGATGAGGCCTCGATGTGGAACTGAGAACCCAGGTACCATGATGCCCATATGAGGACCTGAGTCGCCAGGTCCAGGTGAGGTCGCTGTAGGAAACAGTCAACTCGTCCATGTGAGGCCCAGGTGGGACCACAGTCACCAGGTCCAGGTAAAGTCCAGGTGGGGACCAGAGTCTCCAGATCCAGGTGAAGCCCAGGTGGGGACCAGAGTCACTAGGTCCAGATGAGGCCCAGGTGAGGATCAGAGTTAACAGGTACACGTGAGGCCCCGGTGGGGATCTCAGCCAAAAGGTCTACGTGAGGGAGGCTTGGGGAACATGGTCAACAGGTCTACCTGAGGCCCAGGTGTGGAACACTGTAAGCCTGTCCAGGTGAGTCCCCAGTGGTGACGAGAGTCACCACGTCTAGTTGAGGCCCAGTTGGGGACCAGGATCTCCAGGTACAGGGGAGGCCCTTGAAAGATCCAGAGTCAACAGTTCGAGGTCAGGCGCAGGTGGCAATCAGGGTCAGCAGGTCCAAGTCAGGCCAAAGTTGGGTTCACAGTCACTAGGGCACGGTGAGACCCAGGGGGACCAGAGTCACCTGGTCCAGGTGAGGTCCAGTTGTGGACACAGTCACCGGGTCCCAATTTTGTCCAGTTGAAGACCATGGACAACATGGCCAGGTGAGGCCCGGATTGGGACCGGAGTCCCCAAATCCAGGTGAAGCCCAGGTGGGGACCACAGTCACAAGATCCAGGGTAGTCTCAGGTGCAGACCAGAATCACCAGGTCCTGGTGAGGAGCAGGTGGCAACCACACACACCAGGTCCCGGTGGGGCCCTGGTGCGGACCAGATGCTCGAGGTACATGAGAAGCTAGAAACTCTGCAGCCACCAGTTCCACATATGTCCATGTGGGAATGAGAATCACCAGTTAGAGTGAGGACCAGGTGGGGATCGACTCACCATGTCCAGGTGAGACCCTGGTGGGAAACAGTGTCACCATGTCCAGGTGTGGACCAGGTGAAGACCAGAGTTAACAGGTCCGGCTGGGTCACTGTTAGTGAACAGTGTAACCGTATCCTGATGCTACCAAGGTGGGTACCAGAGACACCAGGTCCTGGAGAGCCCAGTTGGGACCAGAGACACGAGTCCAGGTGATGTCCCGATGGGCACCACAGTCACCAGGTCAGGTGAGGCCATGCTTAGGATCAGAGTCACCAGTTACCGGTGAACCCAAGGTGGATCCAGAGTCACCTGGTACAGAAAGGCCAAATCAGGACCAGAGTTACCAGGATCAGGTCAGTCCCAGTGGGGAATACAGTAAACATGTCCCGATGATGCCCAGGTAGAACCAAGTCACCAGGTCCAGATGAGGCACAGTTGGGGAGCATATTCACTAGGTCCAGGTGAGGCCCAGGTGAGGACCAGAGTCACCAGATCTGGTTGAGGCTACAGGGGTACCAGAATCACCTGGTACAGGAGACATCCAGATGGGGACCAGAGTCACCACTTCAGGGTGAGGCCCAGAGGGGGACGAGAATCACTAGGTCCAGGTGAGGCCCCAATGTGGACCTGAGAAACCAGGTCCCATGATGCCCATATGAGGACCTGAGTCACCAGGTCCAGGTGAGGTCCCTGTGGGAACCCGTCACCTCGTCCAGGTGAGGCACAGGTGGGACCACAGTCACCAGGTCCAAGTGAGGCCCAGGTATATAAGAGAGTATCTAGGTCCCAATGATGCCCAGGTAAGGACCAGAGTCAACAGGTCCAGGAGAGGCCCAAATATGGATCAGAGTCATTGTGTTCTAGGTGAGGCCAGAAGGAGACCACAGGAACCAGGACAGGAGAGCGCCATATGGGAACCAGAGCCACCAGAGCCAGGTGAGGTCCAGGTGGGACCACAGTCAGAAGGTCCAGGTGAGGCGCAGGTGGCAACAGGATTCACCAAGTCCAGGTGAGGCCCAGGTGGCGACCTGTCACCAGATCCAGGTGTGGACCAGCTAAGGATTAGATTCACCAGGCCCAAGTGAAGCCCAAGGGGTGACCAGAGTCACCAGGTAAGGGTGAGGCCCAGAGGGATAACCAGAGTAACCAGTTTAGTTTGAGGCCCAGAATGGGACCAGAGGTCCCTGGTCAGAGTGACGCCCTGGTGTGGAAGATTATCCAGATCCCAATGATGCCTGGGTGAGGACCAGAGTCACTAGCGTCATGCAGCGCAGATGGGGAACAGAATCACTAGGTCCTGGTGAGGCATAGAATAAGACCAGAGTCACCAGAATCAGGTGAGCCCCTTGTGGGAACCAGAGCCACTCAATCCAGCTGAGTCCCAGGTCCATGTGAGGCCCACGTGAGGACAGATTCATCAGGTCGAATTGAGGCATGGCTGGGGACAAGAGTCACCAGGTCTGGGTGCGGCCTAGGTGGGGCATGATTCAGCAGTTCTGAGTTAGGTGAAAGTGGGGATGAGAGACACCAGGTCCATGTGAGGTCCATGTTGGAAAGAGAGTCACCAGGTCCAGGAGAGGTCCAGGTGGGGACCAGAGTCACCAGATCCAGGTGAAGCTCAGGTGGGGACCAGAGTCACTAGGTCCAGATGAGGCCCTGGTTAGGACCAGAGATACCCGGTTCACGTGAGGCCCCGGTGGGGATCAGAGGCAACAGGTCCATGTGAGGCCGGCTTGGGACCATGGTGATCAGTATACTTGGCCCAGATGTGGAACAAGGTAAGCAGGTCCAGTGAGTCCCCGGGTGACAAAAGTCACCACGTCCAGGTGAGTCCCAGTGGGGACGAGGATCACCAGGACCAGGGAGGCCCTTGAAAGAACCAGAGTCAACAGTTCGAGGTCAGGCGCAGTGGCAACCAGGGTCAGCAGGTCCAAGTCACCAAAGTGGGGTTCACAGTCACTAGGGTATGGTGAGGCCCAGAGGGGACCAGAGTCACATGGTCCAGGTGAGGTCCAGTTGTGGAACACAGTCACCGGGCCCAATTTTGCCCAGATGGACCTTGATCAACAGGGCCAGGTGAGGCCCAGATGGGGACCGAGTCCCAAATCCAGGTGAAGCCCAGGGGGACCACAGTCACCAGATCCAGGGTAGTCTCAGGTGCAGACCAGAATCAACAGGTCCAGGTGAGGTGCAGGTGGCAACCACACTCACAGTCCCGTGAGGCCCTGGTGGGGACCAGAGTCACGAGGTACATGAGAAGCTAGAGAAACACTGCAGCCACCAGGTCCACATGATGTCCATGTGGGAACGAGAATCACCAGTTACAGGTGAGGACCAGGTGGGGATCGACTCACCATGTCCAGGTGAGACCCAGTGGGAAAGTGTCACCATGTCCAGGTGTGGCCCAGGTGAAGACCAGAGTTAATAGGTCCGGCTGGGTCACTGTTAGTGAACAGTGTAACCATATCCTGATGCTACCAGGATGGTACCTGAGACACCAAGTCCTGGTGAGGCCCAGGTTGGACCAGAGACATGAGGTCCAGGTGAGGTCCCGACGGGAACCACAGTCACCAGGTCAGGTGAGGCCATGCTTACGATCAGAGTCACCAGTTACAGCTGAGGCCCAGGTGGAGCCAGAGTCACTAAGTACAGAAGAGGCCAAAGTCAGGTCCAGTGTTACAAGGATCAGGTCAGTCCCAGTGGGGAATAGAGTAACCAGGTCCGATGATGCCCAGGTAGAACCAGAGTCACCAGGTCCAGATGAGGCGCAGGTGGGGAGCATGTTCACTAGGTCCCAGTGAGGCCCAGTTGAGGACCAGAGTCACCAGATCTGGTTGACCTAGAGAGGTACCAGAAACACCTAGTCCAGGTGACATCCAGATGGGGACCAGAGTCACCAGGTCCAGGTTATTCCCAGGTGGTGAACAGAGTTACGAGTTCCGGGTGAGGACCAGGTAAGGACCAGAGTCACCAGGTCCAAGTGAGGCCCAAGTGGGGACCTGTGTCACCAGGCATTTGTGAGGCCCATGTGACAACCCCCCTCACCACGTACAGGTGAGGCCAACCTGCAAGCCATGCAGAGGAACCATGTCCAGATGATGCCGAGGTAGGGACTAGAGTTCTCAGGTCCAGGTGAGGCCAACCTGCAAGCCATGCAGTGAACATGTCCCGATGATGGCCAGGTAGGGATCAGAGTCACCAGGTCCAAATGAGGCCCAGATGGGACCAGATTCACCAGCCCAGGTGAGGCCCAGGTAGTGAGCAGAGTCCCCGGGTCTGGGAGAGGACCAGGTAAGGACCAGATTAATAGGTCAAAGAGGCCCACGTGGGGACCTGAGTCACCAGGTTTGGGTGAGGCCCAGGTGGCAACCCCACTCTCCAGGTCCAAGTGAGGCCAACCTGCAGGCCAGAGTCACCAGATCCAGGTGAGGCCCTAGTGGGGACCGGAGGCACCAGGTAAATGTGAGTCTACAAGTACACCACAGTCACCAGGTCCAGGTGTGGTTCCTGTGGGAACGAGAGTCTCCAGGTCCAGGTGAGACCCAGGTGGGGACGACAGCCGCCAGGTCCAAATTGAGGCCTCGGTTGAGGGACCAGGGTCATCAGGACCAGTTGAGACCAAAGTGCGGAGATAAGTTATCATGTCCATGTGAGGCCCAGGTGCGGAACAGAGTAACCATGTCCCATTGCTGCCAGGTGGGAAAAGAGTCACAAGGTCCAGACGAGGCCTAAGTGAGGAGGAGATTCACCAGGTCCTGTTGAGGCCTAGCTGAGGACCAGTGTCCCCAGGTCCGGGTGTGTCCCAGAGGGGGACCAGAGTCCCCCGGTTCTGGTGATATCCAGGTGGGACCAGAGTCACCATCAGGTTGAGGCCCAGAAGGGGACGTGAATCACTAGGTCCAGGTGAGTCCCCGATGTGGAACTGAGAAACCAGGTCCCATGATGCCCATATGAGGACCTGAGTCACCAGGTCCAGGAGAGGTCCCTGTGGGAACCAGTCACCTGTCCAGGTGAGGCCCATGTGGGACCACAGTCACCAGGCCAGGTGGGGCCAAGACATATAAGAGAGTATTCAGGTCCCAATGATGCCCAGGTAAGGACCAGAGTCAACAGGTCCAGGAGAGGCCCAAATATGGATCAGAGTCATTGTGTTCCAGGTGAGGTCAGATGGAGACCACAGGAACCAGGTCCAGGAGAGCCCCATATGGGAACCAGAGACACCAGATCCCAGTGAGGTCCAGGTGGGACCACAGTCACAAGGTCCAGGTGAGGCGCAGGTGGCAACAGGATTTACCAAGTCCAGGTGAAGCCCAGGTGGCGACCAGTCACCACATCCAGGTGCGGACCAGCTAAGGACCAGATTCACCAGGCTCAACTGAAGCGCAAGGGTAACCCGAGTAACCAGGTAAGGGTGAGTCCCAGAGGGGGAAGCAGAGTAACCAGTTTAGTTTGAGGCCCAGAATGGGACCAGAGGTCCCTGGTCAAAGTGAGGCCCAGTGTGGAATAGAGTATCCAGGTCCCAATGATGCCTGGGTGAGGACCAGAGTCACTATGGCCATGGAGTCCCAGATGGGGAACAGAATCACTAGGTCCTAGTGAGCATAGGATAAAAGACCACAGACACCAGTATCAGGTGAGCCCCTTGTGGGAACCAGAGCCACTCTATCCAGCTGAGTCCCAGGTCCATGTGAGGCCCACGTGAGGGCGAGATTCATCAGGTCGAATTGAGGCATAGCTGGGGACAAGAGTCACCAGGTCTTTGTGCGGCCTAGGTGGGGCAAGATTCAGCAGTTCTGAGTTAGGTCAAAGTGGGGACGAGAGACACCAGTTCCATGTGAGGCCAAACTGAGGACCAGAGTCACGAGATCAAGGTGAAGTCCATGTTGGAAAGAGAGTCACCAGGTCCAGGAGAGGTCCAGGTGGGGACCAGAGTCACCAGATCCAGGTGAAGTCCCGGTGGGGACCAGAGTCACCAGATCCAGGTGAAGCAAAGGGGGACCAGAGTCACTAGGTCAAGATGAGGCCCAGGTGAGGACCAGAGTTACCAGGTCAGTGAGGCCCAGGTGGGGATCAGAGACCACAGGTCCATGTGAGGCCAGGTTGGGGACCATGGTCAACAGGTCTACTTGAGGCCCAGGTGTGGAACACAGTAAGCAGGTCCAGGTGAGTCCCCGGTGGTGACCAGAGTTACGAGTTCCGGATGAGGACCAGGTAAGGACTGATTCACCAAGTCCAAGTGAGGCCCACGTGGGGACCTGTGTCACCAGGCATGAGTGACGCCCAGGTGACAACCCCACTCAACAGGTCCACATGATGCCTATCTGCAGGCCATGCAGTGGAACCATGCCCTGATGATGTCCAGGTAGGGACCAGGGTTACCAGGTCCAGTTGAGGCCAACCTGCAGGCCATGCAGTGGAACCATGTCCCGATGATGCCCAGGTAGGGACCGGAGTCATCAGGTCCAAATGAGGCCCAGATAATCATATTCACTAGGTCCAGGTGAGGCCCAGTTGAGGACCAGAGTCACCAGAACTGTTGAGACCTAGAGGGGTACCAGAATCCCCTGGTCCAGGTGACATCTCGACGGGGACCAGAGTCACCAGGTCAAGGTGAGGCACAGAGAGGTTCATGAGTCACCATGTCCAGGTGAGACTCAGGTGTGGAACAGACTCACCAGGTACCAATGATGCCCAGGTGAGGTCCAGAGTCACCAGATCTGGGTGACGCGCAGATAGGATTCAGAGTCACCAGTTCCAGGTGAGGCCAAGAAAGAGTCCAGAGCAATCAGGTCCAGGTGGGGAACAAAGTCACCAGGACTGGGTGAGGCCCAGATTCACCCGGTCCAGGTGAGGCCCAGGTGGTGACCAGAGTCCCCGGTTCTGGTAGAGGACCAGGTAAGGACCAGATTCACCAGGTCCAAGAGGCCCACGTGGGGACCTGAGTCACCAGGTATGGGTGAGGCCCAGGTGTCAACCCCACTCACCAGGTCCAGGTGAGGCAAGCCGGCCGGCCAGAGTTACCAGATCCAAGTGAGGCCGTAGTGGGGACCGGAGTCACCAGGTAAATGTGAGTCTACAAGAACACCACAGTCACCAGATCCAGTTGTGGGTCATGTGGGAACGAGAGTCACCAGGTCCAGGTGAGACCCCCGTGGGGACCACAGTCATCAGGTACAGATTGAGGCCTAGGTGGGGGGGAAAGAGTCATCAGGACCAGTTGAGGCCAAAGTGTGGAGCAAAGTTCTCATGTCCAGGTGAGGCCCAGGTGGGGAACAGAGTTACCATATCCCATTGGTGCCAGGTGGGAAAAGACTCACAAGGTCCAGACGAGGCCTAAGTGAGGAGTAGAATCACCAGGTCCTGTGGAGCCTCAGCAGAGGACCAGTGTCCCAAGCTCCGGGTGAGTCCCAGAGGGGGACCAGAGTCACCCGGTTCTGGTGATATCTAGGTGGGAACCAGAGTCAGCACGTCAGGGTGAGGCCCAGTGGGGGACGAGAATCACTAGGTTCAGGTGAGGCCCCGATGTGGAACTGAGAAACCAGGTTCCATGATGGCCATATGAGGACCTGAGTCACCAGGTCCAGGTGAGGTCCCTGCGGGAACCAGACACCTCGTCGAGGTGAGGCCCAGGTGGGACCACTGTCACCCGTTCCAGGTGAGGCCCAGGTATATCCAGGTCCCAATGATGCCCAGGTAAGGACCAGAGTCAACAGGTCCAGGAGAGGCCCAAATATGGATCAGAGTCATTGTGTTCCAGGTGAGGCCAGATGGAGACCACAGGAACCAGGACCAGGAGAGCCCCATATGGGAACCAGAGTCACCAGAGCCAAGTGAGGTCCAGGTGGGACCACAATCACAAGGTCCAGGTGAGGCGCAGGTGGCAACAGGATTCACCAAGTCCAGGTGAGGCCCAGGTGGCGACCAGTCACCACATCCAGGTGTGGACCAGCTAAGGACCAGATTAACCAGGCCGAAGTGAAGCCCAAGGGGTGACCAGAGTCACCGGGTAAGGGTGATTCCCAGAGGGGGCAGCAGAGTAACCATTTTAGTTTGAGGGCCAGAATGGGACAAGAGGTCCGTGGTCAAAGTGAGGCCCAGGTGTGGAAAGGAGTATCCAGGTCTCAATGATGCTGAGGACCAGAGTCACTAGGGCCATGCAGGCCCAGATGGGGAACAGAATCACTAGGTCCTGGTGAGACATAGAATAAGACCAAAGTCACCAGTATCAGGTGAGCCCATTGTGGGAACCAGAGCCACTGTATCCAGCTGAGTCCCAGGTCCATGTGAGGCCCACGTGAGGACCAGATTCTTCAGGTCGAATTGAGGCATAGCTGGGGACAAGAGTCACCAGGTCTGGGTGCGGCCTTGTTGGGGCAAGATTCAGCAGTTCTGAGTTAGGTCAAAGTGGGGACGAGAGACACCAGGTCCAAGTGAGGGCAAACTGAGGACCAGAGTCACCAGATCCAGCTGAGGTCCAAGTGGGGACCAGACTCACCAGATCCAGGTGAAGTCCAGGTGTGGACCAGAGTCACCAGATCCAGGTGAAGCCCAGATCAGGACCAGAGTCACCAGACCTGCTTGATGCCTAGAGGGGTACCAGAATCACCTTGTCCAGGTAACATCCACATGGGGACCAGAGTCACCAGGTCACGAAGAGGCCCAGAGAGGTTCCAGAGGCATCATGTCCAGGTGAGGCTCAGGTGAGGAACAGAGTCACCAGGTACCAATGATGCACAGGTGAGGACCAGAGTCACCAGATCTGGGTGACGCGCAGATAGGTTCAGAGTCACCAGTTCCAGGTGAGTCCAAGAAAGTGTCCACAGCAATCAGGTCCAGGTGGGGAACAAAGTCACAAGGACTGGGTGAGGCCCAGATGAGGACCAGATTCACCAGGTCCAGGTGAGAACCAGGTGGTGACCAGAGTCCCCGGGTCTGGGTTAGGACCAGATAAGGACCAAATTCACCAGGTCCAAGAGGCCCACGTGGGGACCTGAGTCACCAGGTACGGGTTAGGCCCAGGTGGCAACCGCACTCACCAGGTCCAGGTGAGGCCAACCTGCAGACCAGAGTCACCAGATCCAGGTGAGGCTCTAGTGGGGACCGGAGTCACCAGGTAAATGTGAGTCTACAAGAAAACCAGTAACCAGGTCCAGGTGTATTACAGGTGGGAACGAGATCAACAGGTCCAGGTGAGACCCAGGTGGGGACCACAGTCACCAGGTCCAGATTGAGGCCTAATGGGGGGAACAGAGTCATCAGGACCAGTTGAGAACAAAGTGCGGAGCAAAGTTATCATGTCCAGGTGAGGCCCAGGTGGGGAACAGAGTAACCATATCCCATTGATGCCAGGTGGGAAAAGAGTCACAAGGTCCAGACGAGGCCTAACTGAGGAGTAGATTCACCAGGTCCTGATGAGGCCCAGATTAGGACCACTGTCCCCAGCTCCGGGTGAGTCCCAGAGGGGTACCAGAGTCACTGGTTCTGGTAATGTCGAGGTGGGACCAGAGTCACCACGTCAGGCTGAGGCCCAGAGCGGGACGAGAATCACTAGGTCCAGGTGAGGCCCCGATGTGGAACTGAGAAACCAGGTCCCATGATGCCCATATGAGGACCTGAGTCACCAGGTCCAGGTGAGGTCCCTGTGGGAACCAGTCACTTCGTCCAGGTGAGGCCCAGGTGGGACCACAGTCAACAGGTCCAGGTGAGGCCCAGGTATATAATGAGTATCCAGGTCCCAATGATGCCCAAGTAAGGACCAGAGTCAGCAGGTCCAGCAGAGGCCCAAATATGGATCAGAGTCATTTTGTTCCAGTTGAAGCCTGATGGAGACCACAGGAACCAGGTCCAGGAGAGCCCCATATGGGAACCAGAGCCACCAGATCCAGGTGACGTCCAAGTGGGAACAGAGTCACAAGGTCCAGGTGAGGCACAGGTGGCAACAGGATTCACCAAGTCCAGGTGAGGCCCAGTTGGCGACCAGTCACCAGATCCAAGTGAGGACAAGCTAAGGACCAGATTCACCAGGCCCAAATGAAGCCAAAGGGGTGACCAGAGTCACCAGTTAAGGGTGATTCCCAGAGGGAGAACCACAGTAACCAGTTTAGTTTGAGGCCCAGAGTGTGACCAGAGGTCCCTAGTCAGAGTGAGGCCCAGGTGTGGAATAGTGTATCCAGGTCCCAATGATGCCTGTGAGGACCAGAGTCACTAGGGCCATGCAGGCTCAGATGGGGAACAGAATCACTAGGTCCTGGTGAGGCATAGAATAAGACCACAGTCAGCAGTATCATTTGAGTCCCTTGCGGGAACCAGAGCCAATCTATCCAGCTGAGTCCCAGGTGATGTGAGGCTCACGTAAGGACCAGATTCATTACGTCGAAATGAGGCATACCTGGGGACAAGAGTCACCAGGTATGGGTGCGGCCTAGGTGGGGCAATTTCAGCAGTTCTGGGTTAGGTCAAAGTGGGGACGAGAGACGCCAGGTCCAGGTGAGGCCAAACTGAGGACCAGAGTCACCAGATCCATGTGAGGTCCATGTTGGAAAGAGAGTCACCAGGTCCAAGAGAGGTCCAGGTGGGGACCAGAGTCACCAGATCCAGGTGAAGTCCAGGTGGGGACCAGAGTCACCAGATCCAGGTGAAGCCCAGGTGGGGACAAGAGTCACTAGGTCCAGATGAGGCCCAGGTGAGGACCAGAGTTACCAGGTACACATGAGGCCCCGGTGGGGATCAGAGGCAACAGGTCATGTGAGGCCGGCTTGGGGACCATGGTCAACAGGTCTACTTGAGGCCCTGGTGTGGAATACAGAAAGCAGGTCCAGGTGAGTCCCCGGTGGTGACAAGAGTCACCACGTACAGGTGAGTCCCAGGTGGGGACCAGGATCACCAGGCACAGGGGAGGCCCTTGAAAGAACCAGAGTCAACAGGTCGAAGTCAAGCGCAGGTGGCATCCAGGGTCAACAGGTCCAAGTCAGGCCAAAGTGGGGTTCACAGTCATTAGGGCATGGTGAGACCCAGAGGGGGACCAGAGTCACCTGGTCCAGGTGAGGTCCATTTGTGGAACACAGTCACCGGGCCCCAATTTTGCTGAGTGAGGATCATGATCAACAGGGCCAGGTGAGGCCCACATGGGGACCGGAGTCCCCAAATCCTGGTGAAGACAGGGGGGGACCACAGTCACCAGATCCAGGGTAGTCTCAGGTGCAGACCAGAATCACCAGGTCCAGGTGTTGTGCAGGTGGCAACCACACTCACCAGGTACCGTTGAGGCCCTGGTGGGGACCAGAGTCACGAGGAACATGAGAAGCTAGAAACACTGCAGCCTCAGGTCCACATGATGTCCATGTGGGAAAGAGAATCACCAGTTACAGGTGAGGACCAGGTGGGGATCCGACACACCATGGTCAGGTGAGACCCTGGTGGGAACCAGTGACACCCTGTCCAGGTGTGGCCCAGGTGAAGACCAGAGTTAATAGTTCCGCCTGGGTCACTGTTAGTGAACAGTGTAACCATATCCTGATGCTACCCTGGTGGGTACCAGAGACACCAGGTCCTGGTGAGGGTCAGAAGGGACCAGAGACATGAGGTCCAGGTGAGGTTCCATTGGGAACCACAGTCACCAGGTCTGGTGAGGCCACGCTTTGGATCAGAGTCACCAGTTACTGGTGAGGCCCAGGTGGAGCCATAGTCACCTTGTCAGAAGAGGCCAAAGTCAGGACCAGAGTTACCAGGATCAGTTCAGTCCCAGTGGTGAATAGAGTAACCATGTACCTATTATGCCCAGGTAGAACCAGAGTCACCTGGTCCAGATGAGGAGCAGGTGGGGAGCATGTTCACTAGGTCTCGGTGAGGCCCAGATGAGGACCAGAATACCCAGGTCTAGTTGAGGCCTAGAGGGGTACCAGATTCACCTGGTCTAGGAGACATCCAGTTGGGGACGAGAGTCACCATGTCAGGGTGAGGCCCGGAGGGGATCCAGAGTCATCATGTCCAGGTGAGGCTCAGGTGAGGAACAGAGTCACCAGGTACCAATGATGCCCACGTGAGGACCAGATTCACCAGATCTGGGTGACGCGTAGATAGGTTCAGAGTCACCAGTTCCAGGTGAGGCCAAGAAAGAGTCCACAGCAATCAGGTCCAGGTGGGGAACAAAGTCACCAGTACTGGGTGAGGCCCAAATGGGAACCAGATTCACCAGGTTCAGGTGAGGCCCAGTTGAGGACCAGTGTCCCCAGCTCCGGGTGGGTCCAGGGGGGACCAGAGTCACACGGTTCCGGTGATATCCAGGAGGGGACCAAAGTCACCACGTCAGGGTGATCCCAGAAGGGGAGGAGAATCACTAGCTCCAGGTGAGGTCCCGATGTGGAACTGAAACCAGGTCCCATGATACCCATATGAGGACCTGAGTCAGCAGGTCAAGGTGAGGTCCTTGTGGGAACCAGTCACCTCGTCCAGGTGAGGCCCAGGTGGGACCACTGTCACCAGGTCCAGGTGAGGCCCAGGTATATAAGAGCGTATCCAGGTCGCAATGATGCCCAGGTAAGGACCAGAGTCAACAGTCCAGGAGAGGCCCAAATATAGACCAGAGTCATTTTGTTCCAGGTGATGCCTGATGGAGACCACAGGAATCAGGTCCAGGAGAGCCGCATATGGGAAGCAGAGCCACCAGATCCAGGTGAGGTCCTGGTGGGACCACAGTCACAAGGTCCAGGTGAGGCGCAGGTGGCAACAGGATTCACCAAGTCCAGGTGAGGCCCAGCTGGCGACCAGTCACCAGATCCAAGTGAGGACAAGCTAAGGACCAGATTCACCAGGCCCAAATGAAGCCCATGGGGTGACCAGAGTCACCAGGTAAGGGTGAGTCCCAGAGGGGGAACCAGAGTAACCAGTTTAGTTTGAGGCCCAGAATGGGTCCAGAGTTCCGTAGTCAGAGTGAGGCCCAGGTGTGGAGTAGTGTATCAGGTCCCAATGATGCATGGGTGAGGACCAGAGTCACTAGGGCCATGCAGGCCCAGATGGGGACAAATCACTAGGTCCTCGTGAGGTATAGAATAAGACCACAGTCAGCCGTATCATTTGATCCCGTTGCGTGAACCAGAGCCACTCTATCCAGCTGAGTTCCAGGTCCATGTGAGGCTCACGTGAGGACCAGATTCATTAGTTCGATTTGAGGCATAGCTGGGGACAAGAGTCACCAGGTCTGTGTGCGGCCTAGGTGGGGCAAGATTCAGCAGTTCTGAGTTAGGTCAAAGTGGGGACGAGACACGCCAGGTCCAGGTGAGGCCAAACTGAGGACCAGAGTCACCAGATCCATGTGAGGTCCATGTTGGAAAGAGAGTCACCAGGTCCGGGAGAGGTCCAGGTGGGGACCAGAGTCACCAGATCCAGGTGAAGTCCAGGTCGGGATCAGAGTCACCAGATCCACGTGAAGCCCAGGTGGGGACCAGAGTCACTAGGTCCCGATGAGGCCCAGGTGAGGACCAGACTTACCAGGTACACGTGAGGCCCCGGTTGGGATCAGAGGCAACCGGTCCATGTGAGGCCGACTTGGGGACCATGGTCAACAGGTCTACTTGAGGCCCTGGTGTGTAACACAGTAAGCAGGTCCAGGTGAGTCCCCGGTGGTGAAAAGAGTCACCATGTCCAGTTGAGTCCCAGGTGGGGACCAGGATCACCAAGTACAGTTGAGGCCCTTGAAAGAACTAAAGTCTACTGGCACAAAAACAGACACATAGATCAGTGAAACAGAATAGAGAATCCAGAAGTGGACCCTGAACTTTATGGGCAACTAATATTCGATAAAGGAGGAAAGACTATCCATTGGAAGAAAGACAGTCTCTTCAATAAATCGTGCTGGGAAAATTGGACATCCACATGCAGAAGAATGAAACTAGACCACTCTCTTTCACCATACACAAAGATAAACTCAAAATGGATGAAAGATCTAAATGTGAGACAAGATTCCATCAAAATCCTAGAGAAGAACACAGGCAACACCCTTTTTGAACTCGGCCATAGTAACTTCTTGCAAGATACATCCACGAAGGCAAAAGAAACAAAAGCAAAAATGAACTATTGGGACTTCATCAAGATAAGAAGCTTTTGCACAGCAAAGGATACAGTCAACAAAACTCAAAGACAACCTACAGAATGGGAGACGATATTTGCAAATGACATATCAGATAAAGGACTAGTTTCCAAGATCTATAAAGAACTTATCAAACACAACACCAAAGAAACAAACAATCCAATCATGAAATGGGCAAAAGACATGAACAGAAATCTCACAGAGGAAGACATAGACATGGCCAACATGCACATGAGAAAATGCTCTGCATCACTTGCCATCAGGGAAATACAAATCAAAACCACAATGAGATACCACCTCACACCAGTGAGAATGGGGAAAATTAACAAGACAGGAAACAACCAATGTTGGAGAGGATGCGGAGAAAAGGGAATCCTCATACACTGTTGGTGGGAATGTGAACTGGTGCAGCCACTCTGGAAAACTGTGTGGAGGTTCCTCAAACAGTTAAAACTATACCTGCCCTACGACCCAGCAATTGCACTGTTGGGGATTTTCCCCAAAGAGACAAATGCAATGAAACGCCGGGACACCTGCACCCTGATGTTTATAGCAGCAATGGCCACGATAGCCAAACTGTGGAAGGAGCCTCGGTGTCCAACGAAAGATGAATGGATAAAGAAGATGTGGTTTATGTATACAATGGAATATTACTCAGCTATTAGAAATGACAAATACCCACCATTTGCTTCAACGTGGATGGAACTGGAGGGTATTATGCTGAGTGAAGTAAGCCAGTCGGAGAGAGACAAACATTATATGTTCTCATTCATTTGGGGAATATAAATAATAGTGAAAGGGAATATAAGGGAAGGGGGAAGAAATGTGTGGGAAATATCAGAAAGGGAGACAGAACGTAAAGACTGCTAACTCTGGGAAACGAACTAAGGGTGGTAGAAGGGGAAGAGGGCGGGGGGTGGGAGTGAATGGCTGACGGGCACTGGGGGTTATTCTGTATGTTAGTAAATAGAACACCAATAATAAAAAATAAATTTAAAAAAAAAAAGAAAAAAGAAAGAACCAGAGTCAACAGGTCGAAGTCAAGCGCAGGTGGCAACCAGGGTCAGCAGGTCCAAGTCAGTCCAAAGTGGGGTTCACAGTCATTAGGGCACGGTGAGACCAAGAGGGGGACCAGAGTCACATGGTGCAGGTGAGGTCCATTTGTGGAACACAGTCACCGGGGCCCAATTGTGCCCAGTTGAGGACCATGGTTAACAGGGCCAGGTGAGGCCCAGATGGGGACCGGAGTCCCCAAATCCAGGTGAAGACCAGGTGGGGACCACAGTCACCAGATCCAGGGTAGTCTCAGGTGCAGGCCACAATCAACAAGTCCAGGTGAGGTGCAGGTGGCAACCACACTCACCAGGTCCCGGTGAGGCCCTGGTGGGGACCAGAGTCACGAGGTACATGAGAAGCTAGAAACACTGCAGCCACTAGGTCCACAGGATGTCCATATGGGAACGAGAATCACCAGTTACAGGTGAGGACCAGGTGGGGATCCGACTCACCATGTCCAGGTGAGACCCAGGTGGGAACCAGTGTCACCATGTCCAGGTGTGGCCCAGGTGAAGACCAGAGTTAATAGGTCCGGCTGGGTCACTGTTAGTGAACAGTGTAACCATATCCTGATTCTACCCTGGTGGGTACCAGAGACACCAGGTCCTGGTGAGGCCCAGGTGGGACCAGAGATATGAGGTCCAGGTGAGGTCCCGATGGGAAACACAGTCACCAGGTCAGGTGAGGCCATGCTTAGGATCAGAGTCACCAGTTACTGGTGAGGCCCAGGAGGAGCCAGAGTCACCTGGTACAGAAGATGCCAAAGTCAGGACCAGAGTTACCAGGATCAGGTCAGTCCCAGAGGGGAATAGAGTAACCATGTCCCGATGATGCGCAGGTAGAACCAGAGTCACCAAGTCCAGATGAGGAGCAGGTGGGAAGCATATGCTCTAGGTCTCGGTGAGGCGCACTTGAGGACCAGAATCCCCAGGTCTAGTTGAGTCCTAGAGGGGTACCAGATTCACCTGGTCTAGGTGACATCCAGATGGGGAGCAGAGTCACCATTTCAGGGTGAGGCCCAGAGGGGACCCAGAGTCATCATGTCCAGGTGAGGCTCAGGTGTTGAACAGAGATCCAGATCATAATGGTCCACAGGTGAGGACCAGAGTCACCAGATCTGGGTGAGCCCCAGTTAGGATCAGAGTCACCAGTTCCAGGTGAGGCCAAGAAGGAGTCCACAGCAATCAGGTCCAGGTGGGGAACAAAGTCACGAGGACTGGGTGAGGCCCAGATGGGGACCAGATTCACCAGGTCCAGGTGATACCCAGGTTGTGACCAGAGTTACCAGTTCCGGGTGACGACCAGGTAAGGACCAGATTCACCAGGTCCAAGTGAGCCCACGTGGGTACCTGTGTCACCAAGCATGGGTGAGGCTCAGGTGGCAACCCCACTCCCCAGGTCCAGGTGAGGCCAACCTGCAGTCCATGCAGAGGAACCATGTCCCGATAATGCCCAGGTAGGGAACAGAGTTACCAGGTCCAGGTGAGGCCAATATGCAGGCCATGCAGTGGAACCATGTCCCGATGATGCCCAGGTAGGGACCAGAGTCACCAGGTCCAAATGAGACCCAGATGGAGAATATTCACTAGGTCCAGTGAGGCCCAGTTGAGGACCACTGTCACCAGATCTGGTTGAGGCTTAGAGGGGTACCAGAATCACCTTGTCAAGGTGACATCCAGATGGGGACCAGAGGCATCAGTTCAGGGAGAGGCCCAGAGTGGTTCCAGAGTCATCATGTCCAGGTTAGGCTCAGGCGTGGAACAGAGTCACCGGGTACCAATGATGCTCAGGTGAGGCCCAGAGTCACCAGATCTGGGTGACACGCAGATAGGATCAGAGTCACCAGTTCCAGGTGAGGCCAAGAAAGAGTCCACAGCAATGAGGTCCACGTGGGGAACAAAGTCACCAGGACTGGGTGAGGCCCAGATGGGGACCAGATTCACCAGGTCCAGGTGAGGCCCAGGTGGTGACCAGAGTCCCCGGGTCTGGGACAGGACCAGGTAAGGACCAGATTCACCAGGTCCAAGAGGCCCACGAGGGGAATTGAGTCACCAGCTATGTGTGAGGCCCAGGTGGCAACCCCACTCACCAGGTCAAGGTGAGGCCAACCGGCAGGCCAGAGTCACCAGATCCAGGTGAGGCCCTTGGGGACCAGTGTCATCAGGTAAATGTGAGTCTACAAGAACACCACAGTCACCAGGTCCAGGTGTGGTTCATGTGGGAACGAGAATCACCAGGTACAGGTGAGACCCGGGTGGGCACCACAGTCACCAGGTCCAGACTGAGGCATAGGTGTGGGGAACAAAGTCATCAGGACCAGTTGTGGCCAAAGTGTGGAGCAAAGTTATCATGTGGAGGTGAGGCCCAGGTGGGGAACAGAGTAACCATGTCCCATTGATGCCAGGTGGGAAAAGAGTCACAAGGTCTAGACGAGGCCTAAGTGAGGAGTAGATTCACCAGGTCCTGTTGAGGCCCAGTTGAAGACCAATATCCCAAGCTCTGGGTGAGCCCCAGAGGGGAAACAGACTCACACGGTTCTGGTGATATCCAGGTGGGGACCAGAGTCACCACATCAGGGTGAGGTCCAGAGGGGGACGAGAATCACTAGGTCCAGGTGAGGCCCCGATGTGGAACTGAGAAACCAGGTCCCATGATGCCCATATGAGGACTTTAGTCACCAGGTCCAGGTGAGGTCCCTGTGGGAACGAGTCACCTCGTCCCGGTGAGGGCCAGGTGGGACTACAGTCACCAGGTCCCGGTGAGGCCCAGTTATATAAGAGAGTATCCAGCTCCCAAAGATGCCCAGGTAAGGACCAGAGTCAACAGGTCCAGTAGAGGTTCAAATATGGATCAGAGTCATTGTGTTTCAGCTGAGGCAGATGGAGACCAAAGGAACCAGGACCAGGAGACCCCCATATTGGAACCAGACCCACCAGATCCAGGTGAGGCCTAGGTGGGACCACAGTCACAAGGTCCTGGTGAGGCGCAGGTGGCAACAGGATTCACCAAGTCCAGGTGAGGACCAGGTGGCGAACAGTCACCACATCCAGGTGCGGACCAGCTAAGGACCAGATTCACCAGGCCCAAGTGAATCCCAAGGGGTGACCAGAGTCACCAGGTAAGGGTGAGTCCCAGAGGGGAACCAGAGTAGCCAGTTTAGTTTGAGGCCCAGAATGGGACCAGAGGTCAATGGTCAGAGTGAGTCCCAGATATGGAATAGAGTATCCAGGTCCCAGTGATGCCTGGGTGAGGACCATAGTCACTAGGACCATGCAGGCCCATATGGGGTACAGAATCACTAGGTCCTGGTGAGGCATAGAATAAAACCACAGTCACCAGTATCAGGTGAACCCAATGTGGGAACCAGAGCCACTCTATCCAGCTGAGTAGCAAGTCCATGTGGGGCCCACGTGAGGACCAGATTCATCAGGTCGAATTGAGGCATAGCTGGGGACAAGAGTCACCAGGTCTGGGAGCGGCCTAATTGGGGCAAGATTCAGCAGTTCTGAGTTAGGTCAATGTGGGGACGAGAGACGCCAGGTCCAGGTGAGGCCAAACTGAGGACTAGAGTCACCAGATCCAGGTGAGGTCCATGTTTGAAAGAGAGTCACCAGGTCCAGCAGAGGTGCAGTTGGGGACCAGAGTCACCAGATCCAGGTGAAGTCCAGGTGGGGACCAGAGTCACCAGATCCAGGTGAAGCCCAGGTGGGGACCAGAGTCACTAGGTCCAGATGACGCCCAGGTGAGGACCAGACTTACCAGGTACACGTGAGGCCCCGGTGGGGATCAGAGGCAACAGGTCCATGTGAGGCCGGTTTGGGGACCATGGTCAAGAGGTGTACTTGAGGCCCAGGTGTGGAACACAGTAACCAGGTCCAGGTGAGTCCCCGGTTGGGACAAGTGTCACCACGTCCAGTTGAGGAGCAGGTGGGGACAAGGATCACCAGGTACAGGGGAGGCCCTTGAAAGAACCAGAGTCAACAGTTCGAGGTCTGGCGTAGGTGGCAACCAGGGTCAGCAGGTCCAAGTCAGGCCAAAGTGGCGTTCACAGTCTAGGGCACGGTGACACCCACAGGGGAACCAGAGTGACCGGGTCGAGATGAGATCCAGTTGTGGAACACAGTCACCGTGTCCCAATTTTGCCCAGTTGAGGACCATGGTCAACAGGGCCAGGTGAGGCCCAGATGGGGACCGGAGTCCCCAAAAATAGGTGAAGCCCAGGTGGGGACCAGAGTCACCAGATCCAGGGTAGTCTCAGGTGCAGACCAGAATCACCAGGTCCAGGTGAGGTGCAGGTGGCAACCACACTCACCAGGTCCCGGTGAGGCCCTGGTGGGAACCAGAGTCACGAGGTACATGAGAAGCTAGAAACACTGCAGACACCAGGTCCACATGATGTCCATGTGGGAACGAGAATCACCAGTTACAGGTGAGGACCAGGTGGGGATCCGACACACCTTGTCCAGGTGAGACCCTGGTGGGAACCAGTGACACCCTGTCCAGGTGTGGCCTAGGTGAAGACCAGAGTTAATAGTTCCGCCTGGGTCACTGTTAGTGAACAGTGTAACCATATCCTGATGCTACCCTGGTGGGTACCAGAGATACCAGGTCCTGGTGAGGGTCAGGAGGGACCAGAGACATGAGGTCCAGGTGAGGTTCCATTGGGAACCACAGTCACGAGGTCTGGTGAGGCCATGCTTAGGATCAGAGTCACCAGCTAGAGGCGAGGACCAGGTGGAGCCAGAGTCACCTGGGACAGAAGAGGCCAAGGTCAGGACCAGAGTTACCAGAATCAGGTCAGTCCCAGTGGGGAATAGAGTAACCATGTCCCAATGATGCCCAGGTAGACCCAGCGTCACCAGGTCCAGATGAGGCGCAGGTGGGGAGCATATCCACTAGGTCCCGGTGAGGCCCAGTTGAGGACCAAAATGCCCAGGTCTAGTTGAGGCCTACAGGCGTACCAGATTCACCTGGTCTAGGTGACATCCAGATGGGGACCAGAGTCACCATGTCAGGGTGAGGCCCAGAGGGGATCCAGAGTCATCATGTCCAGGTGAGGGTCAGGTGTGGAACAGAGTATCCAGGTCATAATGGTCCACAGGTGAAGACCAGAGTCACCAGATCCGGGTGAGGCCCACATAGCATCAGACTCACCAGTACCAGGTGAGGCCAAGAATGAGTCCACAGCAATCAGGTCCCGGTGGGGAACAAAGTCACCAGGACTGGGTGAGGCGCAGATGGGGACCAGATTCACCAGGTCCAGGTGATTCCCAGGTGGTGACCAGAGTTACCATTTCCGGGTGAGGACCAGGTAAGGTCCAGATTCACCAGGTCCAAGTGAGGCCCACGTGGGGACCTGTGTCACCGGTATGGGTGAAGCCCAGATGGCAACCCCACTCACCAGGGCCAGGGGAGGCCAACCTTCCGGCCATGCAGAGGAACCGTGTCCCGATAATGCCCAGTTATGGACCGGAGTTACGAGTTGCAGGTGAGGCCCTAATGGGGACCGGAGTCACCAGGTAAATGTGAGTCTACAAGAACACCACAGTCACCAGGTCAGGTGTGGTTCATGAGGGAACGAGAGTCAGGTGAGACCCAGATGGCGACAGTCACCATGTCCAGATTGAGGCCTAGGTGGTGGGAACAGTGTCATCAGGACCAGTTGATGCCAAAGTGTGGAGCCAAGGTATCATGTCCAGGTGAGGCCCAGGTGGGGAACAGAGTAACCATGTCCCATTGATGCCAGGTGGGAAAAGAGTCACAAGGTGCAGACGAGGCCTAAGTGAGGAGTAGATTCAACAAGTACTGTTGAGGTCCAGTTGAGGACCAGTGTCCCCAGCTCCGGGTGAGTCCCAGAGGGGTACCAGAGTCACCCGGTTCTGGTGATATCCAGGTGAGGACCAGAGTCACCAGGTCAGGGTGAGGTCCAGAGTTGGACGAAATCACTAGGTCCAGTTGAGGCCCCGATGTGGAACTGAGAAACCAGGTGAATGATGCCCATATGAGGACCTGAGTCACCAGGTCCACGTGATGTCCCCGTGGGAACCAATCACCTCGTCCTGGTGAGGCCCAGGTGGGACCACAGTCTCAAGGTCCAGGTGAGGCCCAGGTATATAAGAGAGTATCCAGGTCCCAATGATGCCCAGATAAGGACCTGAGTCAAGATCCAGGAGAGGCACAAATAGGGATCAGAGTCATTGTGTTCCAGGTGAGGCCATAGGAGACCACAGGAACCAGGTCCAGTAGAGCCCCATATGGGAACCAGAGCCACCAGATCCAGGTGAGGTCCAGGAGGGACCAGAGTCACAAGGTCCAGGTGAGGCGCAGGTGGCAACAGGATTCACCAAGTCCAGGTGAGGTCCACTTGGTGACCTGTCACCAGATCCAGGTGCGAACCAGCTAAGGACCAGATTCACCAGGCCCAAGTGAAGCCCAAGGGGTGACCAGAGTCACCAGGTAAGGGTGAGGCCCAGAGGGGTAACCAGAGTAACCAGTTTAGTTTGAGGCACAGAATGGGACCAGAGGTCCCTGGACAAAGTGAGACCCAGGTGTGGAATAGAGTATCCAGGTCCCAATGATGCCTGGGTGAGGACCAGAGTCACTAGGGCCATGCAAGCCCAGATGGAGAACAGAATAACTAGGTCCTGGTGAGGCATAGAATAAGAACACAGTCACCAGTATCAGGTGAGCCCCTTGTGGGAACGAGAGCCACTCCATCCAGCTGAGTCCGAGGTCCATGTGAGGCCCACGTGAGGACCAGAATCTTCAGGTCGAATTGAGGCATAGCTGGGGACAAGAGTCACCAGGTCTGGGTGCGGCCTAGGTGGGGCAAGATTCAGCAGTTCTGAGTTAGGTAAAAGTGAGGACGAGAGACACCAGGTCCAGGTGAGACCAAACTGAGGACCAGAGTGAGCAGATCCAGTTGAGGTCCATGTTGGAAAGAGAGTCACCAGGTCCAACAGAGGTCCAGCTGGGGACCAGAGTCACCAGATCCAGGTAAAGTCCAGGTGGGGATCACAGTCACCAGATGCAGGTGAAGTCCAGGTGAGGACCAGAGTCTCTAGGTGAGATGAGGCCCAGGTGAGGACCAGAGTTACCAGGTACAAGTGAGGCCCCGGTGGGGATCAGAGGCAACAGGTCCATGTTAGGCGGGCTTGGGGACCATGGTCAAGAGGTGTACTTGAGGCCCAGGTGTGGAACACAGTAAGCAGGTCCAGGTGAGTCCCCGGTGGTGACAAGAGTCACCACGTCCAGGAGAGGCCCAGGTGGGCACCAGGATCACCAGGTACAGGGGAGGCCCTTGAAAGAACCAGAGTCAACAGTTCGAGGTCAGGTGCAGTTGGCAACCAGGGTCAGCAGGTCGTAGCCAGGCAAAAGTGGGGTTCACATTCACTAGGGCACGGTGAGCCCCAGAGGGGGACCAGAGTCACCTGTTCCAGGTGAGGTCCAGTTGTGGAACACAGTCACAGGGTCCCAATTTTTCCAGTTGAGGACCATGGTCAACAGGGCCAGGTGAGGCCCAGATGGGGACCAGAGTCCCCAAATCCAGGTGAAGCCCAGGAGGGAACCACAGTCACCAGATCCAGGGTAGTCTCAGGTGCAGACCAGAATCATCAGGTCCAGGTGAGGTGCAGGTGGCAACCACACTCACCAGGTCCCGGTGAGGCCCTGGTGGGGACCAGAGTCACTAGGTACATGAGAAGCTAGAAACACTGCAGCCACCAGGTGAACATGATGTCCATGCTGGAATGCGAATCACCAGTTTCAGGTGAGGACCAGGTGGTGATCCGGCTCACCATGTCCAGGTGAGACCCAGGTTGGAACCAGTGTCACCATGTCCAGGTGTGGCCCAGGTGAAGACCAGAGTTAATGGGTCTGGCTGGGTCACTATTAGTGAACAGTGTAACCATATACTGATCCTACCCAGGTGGGTACCAGAGTCACCAGGTCCTGTTGTGGCCCAGGTGGGTCCAGAGACACGAGGCCCAAGAAAGATTACGATGGAACCACAGTCATCAGGTCAGGTGAGGCCATGCTTAGGATCAGAGTCACCAGTTACAGGTGAGGCCCATGTGGAGCCAGAGTCACCTGGTACAGAAGAGGCCAAAGTCAGGACCAGAGTTACAAGGATCAGGTCAGTCCCAGTGTGGAACAGAGTAACCATGTCCCGATGATGCCCAGGTAGAACCAGAGTTACCAGGTCCAGATGAGGTGCAGGTGGGAGCATATTCACTAGGTCCCGGTTAGGCCAAGTTGAGGACCGAGTCACCAGGTCTAGTTGAGGCTTGGAGGGGTACCAGATTCACCTCGTCTAGGTGACATCCAGATGGGGACCAGAGTCACCATGTCAGGCTGAGGCCCAGAGGGGATCCAGAGTCATCATGTCCAGGTGAGGCTCACGTGTGGAACAGAGTATCCAGGTCATAATGGTCCACAGGTGAGGACCAGAGTCACCAGATCTGGGTGAGGCCCAGTTAGGATCAGAGTCACTAGTTCCAAGTGAGGGCCAAGAAGGAGTACACAGCAATCAGGTCCAGGTGGGAACAAAGTCACCTGGACTGGATGAGGCCCAATGGGGACCAGAAACACAATGTCCAGGTGATTCCCAGGTGATGACCAGAGTTACCAGTTCCGGGTGAGGACAAGGGAAGGACCAGATTCACCAGGTCCACGTGAGGCCCACGTGGGTACCTGTGTCACCAGGTATGGGTGAGGCACAGGTGACTACCGCACTCACCAGGTCCAGGTGATGCCAACCTGCAGGCCATGCAGAGGAACCATGTCCCCTTGATGCCCAGGTAGGGTCTAGAGTTACGAGGTCCACGTGATGCCAACCTGCAGGCCATGTGTGGAACCATGTCCCGATGATGCCCAGGTAGGGACCAGAGTCACCAGGTCCAAATGAGGCCCAGATGGAGCATATTCACTAGGTCCAGGTGAGGCCGAGTTGAGGACCAGAGTCACCAGATCTGGTTGAGGCCTAGAGGGGTACCAGAATCCCCTGGTCCAGGTGACATCCAGATGGGGACGAGAGTCACTAGGTCAGGGTGAGGCCCAGAGAGGTTCCAGAGTCATTATGTCCAGGTGAGGCTCAGCTGTGGAACAGAGTCACAAGGTACCAATGATGCCCAGGTGAGGACCAGAGTCACCAGATCTGTGTGATGCGCAGATAGATTAGAGTCACCAGTTCCAGGTGAGGCCAAGAAAGTGTCCACAGCAATCAGGTCCAGGTGGTGAACAAAGTCACCATGACTGGCTGAGGCCCAGATGGGCACCAGATTCACCAGGTCCAGGTGAGGTCCAGGTGGTGACCAGAGTCCCCGTGTCTGGCAGAGGACCAGGTAAGGACCAGATTCACCAGGTCCAAGTGAGGCCCACGTGAGGACCTGAGTACCCAGGTATGGGTGAGGCCCAGGTGGCAACCCCACTCACCAGGTCCAGGTGAGGCCAACCTGCAGGCCATAGTCACTAGATCCAGGTGAGGCCCTAGTGGGGACCGGAGTCACCAGGTAAATGTGAGTCTACAAGAACAACACAGTCACCAGGTCCAGGTGTGGTTCATGTGGGAAAGAGAGTCACCAGGTCCAGGTGAGATCCAGGTGGGGACCACAGTCACCGGGTCCAGATTGAGGCCTAGGTTGGGGGACCAGAGTCATCAGGACCAGTTGAGGCAAAAGTGTGGAGCAAAGTTATCATGTCTAGGTGAGGCCCAGGTGGGGAACAGAGTAACCATGTCCCGTTGATGCCAGGTGGGAAAAGAGTCACAAGGTTCAGGCGAGACCTAAGTGAGGAATAGATTCAACAGGTACTGTTGAGATCCAGTTGAGGACCAGTGTCCCCAACTCTGGGTTAGTCCCAGAGGGGGACCAGAGTCACACGGTTCTGGTGATATCCAGATGGGGACCATAGTCACCACGTCAGGGTGAGGCCCAGAGGGGGACAAGAGTAACTAGGTCCAGGTGAGGCCCCGATGTGGAACTGAGAAACCAGGTCCCATGATGCCCATATGTGGACCTGAGTCAACAGGTCCAGGTGAGGTCCCAGTGGGAACCCGTCACCTCGTCCAGGTGAGGCCCAGGTGGGACCACAGTCACCAGGTCCAGGCGAGGCCCAAGTATATAAGAGAGTATCCATGTCCCAATGATGCCCAGGTAAGGACCAGAGTCAACAGGCCCAGGAGAGGCCCAAATATGGATCAGAGTCATTGTGATCCAGGTGAGTCCAGATGGAGACCACAGGAACCAGGTCCAGGGGAGCCCCATATGGGAACCAGAGCAACCAGATCCAGGTGATATCCAGGTGGGACCACAGTTACAAGGACCAGGTGAGGCGCAGGTGGCAACAGGATTCACCAAGTCCACGTGAGGCCCAGTTGGCGACCAGTCACCATCCAGGTGCGGATCCGCTAAGGAGCAGATTCACCAGGTCCAGGTGAAGCCCAAATGGTGATCAGAGTCACCAGGTAAGGGTGAGGTTCAGAGGGGGAACCAGAGTATCCAGTTTAGTTTGAGGCCCAGAATGGGACCAGCGGTCCCTGGTCAAAGTGAGGTCCAGGTGTGGAATAGAGTATCCAGGTCCCAATGATGCCTGGGTGAGGACCAGAGTCACTAAGGCCATGCAGACCCAAATGGGGAACAGAATCACTAGGTCCTGGTGAGGCATACAATAAGACCACAATCAGCAGTATCAGGTGAGCCCCTTGTGGGAACCAGAGCCACTCTTTCCAGCTGAGTCCCAGGTACAAGTTAGGTCCACGTGAGGACCAGATTCATCAGGTCGAATTGAGGAATAGCTAGGGACAAGAGTCACCAGGTCTGGGTGCGTAATAGGTGGGGCAAGATCAACAGTTCTGAGTTAGGTCAAAGTGGGCAAAGAGACACCAAGTCAAGGAGACGTCCAGATTGGGACCAGAGTCACCAGATCCAGGTGAAGTCCAGATGGGGACCAGAGTCTCCAGATCCAGGTGAAGCCCAGGTGGAGACCAGAGTCTCTAGGTCCAGATGAGGCCAGGTGAGGACCAGAGTTACAAGGTACACGTGAGGCCCCGGTGGGTATCAGAGGCAACAGGTCCATGTGAGGCCGGCTTGGGTACCATGGTCAACAGGTCTACTTGAGGCCCAGGTGTGGAACACAGTAAGCAGGTCCAGGTGAGTCCCCAATGGTGACAAGGGTCACCACGTCCAGGTGAGGGCCATGTTCGGACCAGGATCACCAAATACAGGGGAAGCCCTTGAAAGAACCAAAGTCAACAGTTAGAGGTCAGGCGCAGGTTTCAACCAGGGTCAGCAGGTCTAAGTCAGGGGAAAGTGGGGTTCACAGTCAGTAGGGCATGGTGAGACCCAGAGGGGCACCAGAGTCACGTGGTCCAGGTGAGGTCCAGTTGTGGAACACAGTCACCGCGTCCAAATTTGGCCCAGTTGAGGACCATGGTCAACAGGGCAAGGTGAGGCCCAGATGGGGACCGGAGTCCCCAAATCCAGGTGAAGCCCAGGTGGGGACCACAGTCACCAGATCTAGGGTAGTCTCAGGTGCAGACCAGAATCACCAGGACCAAGTGAGGTGCAGGTGTCAACCACACTCACCAGGTCCCGGTTAGGCCCTGGTGGGGAGCAGAGTCACAAGGTACATGACAAACTAGAAACACCGCAGCCACCAGGTCCACATGTTGTCCATGTGGGATCGAGAATCAACAGTTATAGGTTAGGATCAGGTGGGTATCTGACTCACCATGTCCAGGTGTGACCCAGGTAGGAACGAGTGTCACCATGTCAAGGTTTGGCCAGGTGAAGATCAGAGTTATTAGGTCCGGCTGGGTCACAGTTAGTGAACAGTGTAAACATATCCTGATGCTACCCAGGTGTGTACCAGAGACACCAGGTCCTGGTGAGGCCCAGGTGGGACCAGAGACATGAGGTCCAGGTGAGGTCCCGATGGGAACCACAGTCACCAGGTCAGGAGAGGCCATGCTTTGGATCAGAGTCACCAGTTACAGGTGAGGCCCAGGTGGAGCCAGAGTCACCTGGTACAGAAGAGGTCAAAGTCAGGACCAGAGATACCAGGATCAGGTCAGTCCCAGTGGGGAACAGAGTAACCATGTCCCGATGATGCCCAGGTAGACCCAGTGTCACCAGGTCCAGATGAGGCGCTGGTGGGGAGCATATTCACTAGGTCTCGGTGACACCCAGTTGAGGACCAGTGTCACCAGGTCTATTTGAGCCCTAGAGGGGTAAAAGATTCACCTGGTCTAGGTGACATCCAGATGGGCACCAGAGTCACCATGTCAGGGTGAGGCCCAGAGAGGTTCCAGAGTCATCATGTCCAGGTGAGCCTAAGGTGTGGAACACAGTCACCAGGTACCAATAATGCCCAGGTGAGGACCAGAGTCACCAGGTCTGGGAGACGCGCAGATAGGATCAGATTCACCAGTTCCTGGTGAGGCCAAGAAAGAGTCCACAGCAATCAGATCCAGGTGGGGAACAAAGTCACCAGGCCTGGGTGAGGCCCAGATGGGGACCAGAGTCACCAGGTCCAGGTGAGGCCCAGGTGGTGACCAGAGTCCCCGGGTCTGGGAGAGGACCAGGTAAGGACCAGATTCACCAGGTCCAAGAGGCCCACGTGGGGACTGAGTCACCAGGTATGGGTGAGGCCCAGGTGGCAACCCCACTCACCAGGTCCAGGTGAGGCCAACCTGCAGGCCAGAGTCACCAGATCCAGGTGAGGCCCTAATGGGGACCGGAGTCACCAGGTAAATGTGAGTCTACAAGATCACCACAGTCACCAGGTCCAGGTGTGGTTCATGTGGGCACGAGAGTCCCCAGGTCCAGGTGAGACCAGTTTGGGACCACAGTCACCAGGGCCAGATTGAGGCCTAGGTGGGGGGACCCGATTCATCAGGATCAGTTGAGGCCAAAGTGTGGAGCAAAGTTATCATGTCCAGGTGAGGCCCAAGTAGGGAACAGAGTAACCATGTCCCATTGATGCCAGGTGGGAAAAGAGTCACAAAGTCCAGATGAGGCCTAAGTGAGGAGTAGATTCACCAGGTCCTGTTAACGCCCAGTTGAGGACCAGTGTCCCCAGCTCCGGGTGAGTCCCAGAGGGGGACCAGAGTCACCCGGTTCTGGTGACGTCCAGGTGGGGACCAGAGTCACCACGTCAGGGTGAGGCCCAGAGGGAGACGAGAATCACTAGGTCCAGGTGAGGCCCCGGTGTGGAACTGAGGAACCTGGTCCCATGATGCCCATATGAGGACCTGAGTCACCAGGTCCAGTTGAGGTCCCTGTGGGAACCAGTCACCTCGTCCAGGTGAGGCCCAGGTGGGACCAGAGTCACCAGGTCCAGGTGAGGCCCAAGTATATAAGAGAGTATCCAGCTCCCAATGATTTCCAGGTAAGGACCAGAGTCAACAGGTCCAGGAGACGCCCAAATATGTATCAGAGTCATTGTGTTACAGGTGAGGCCAGATGGAGACCACAGGAACCAGGTCCAGGAGAGCCCCATATGTTAACCAGAGACACCAGATCCAGGTGAGATCCAGGTGGGACCACAGTCACAAGGTCCAGGTGAGGTGCAGGTGGCAACAGGATTCACCAAGTCCAGGTGAGGCCCAGGTGGCCACCAATCACCACATCCAGGTGCGGAGCAGCTAAGGACCAGATTCACCAGGCACAAGTGAAGCCCAAGGGGTGTCCCGACTCACCAGGTCCAGGAGAGGTCCAGGTGGGGACCAGAGTCACCAGATACATGTGAAGTCCAGGTGGCGACCGGAGTCACCAGATCCAGGTGAAGCCCAGGTGGGGACCAGAGTCACTAGGTCCAGATGAGGCCCAGGTGAGGACCAGAGTTACCAAGTACACGTGAGGCCCCGGTGGGGATCAGAGGCAACAGGTCCATGTGAGGCCGGCTTTGGGACCATCGTCAACAGGTCTATTGAGGCCCAGGTGTGGAACACAGTAAGCAGGTCCATGTGAGTCCCCAGTGGTGACAAGAGTCACCACGTCCATGTGAGGCCCGGTGTAGACCAGGATCACCAGTTACAGGGGAGGCCCTTGAAAGAACCAGAGTCAACAGTTCGAGGTTAGGCCCAGCTTCCAACCAGGGTCAGCAGGTCGAAGTCAGGCCAAAGTGGGTTTCACAGTCACTAGGGCACGGTGAGACCCAGAGGGGAACCAGAGTCACGTGGTCCAGGTGAGGTCCAGTTGTGGAACACAGTCACCGCGTCCCGATTTTGCACAGTTGAGGACCATGATCAACAGGGTCAGGTGAGCCCCAGATGGGGAGACGAGTCCCCAAATCCAGGTGAAGCCCAGGTGGGGACCATAGTCACTAGATCCAGGGTAGTCTCAGGTGCAGACCAGAATCACCAGGTGCAGGTGAGATGCAGGTGGCAACCACACACACCAGGTCCTGGTGAGGCCCTGGTGGGGATCAGAGTCACGAGGTACATGAGAAGCTAGAAACACTGCAGCCACCAGGTCCACATGATGTCCATGTGGGAACGAGAATCACCAGTTACAGGGGAGGACCAGGTGGGGATCCGACTCACCATGTCCAGGTGAGACCCAGGTGGGAACCAGTATCACCATGTCCACGTGTGGCCCAGGTGAAGGCCAGAGTTAATAGGTCACGCTGGGTCACTGTTATTGAACAGTGTAACCTTATCCTGATGCTACCCAGGTGGGTACCGAGACACCAGGTCCTGGTGAGGCCCAGTTGGGACCAGAGACATGAGGTCCAGGTGAGGTCCCGATGGGAACCACAGTCACCAGGTCAGGTGAGGCCATGCTTAGGATCAGAGTCACCAGTTACAGGTGAGGCCCAGGTGGAGCCAGAGTCACCTGGTACAGAAAATGACAAAGTCAGGAATAGTGTTACCAGGATCAGGTCACTCCCAGTGGGGAATAGAGTAAAAATGTCCCGATGATGCCCACGTAGAACCAGAGTCACCATGTCCAGATGAGGCGCAGTTGGGGAGCATATTCACTAGGTCTCGGTGAGGCCCAGTTAAGGACTAGAGTCACCAGGTTTGGTTGAGGCCTAGAGGGGTACCAGATTCACCTGGTCTAGGTGACATCCAGATGGGGACCAGAGTCTCCATGTCAGAGGGAGGCCCAGAGTGTATCCAGAGTCATCATGTCCAGGTGAGGCTCAGGTGTGGAACAGAGTATCCAGGTCGTATTGATCCACAGGTGAGGACCAGAGTCAGCAGATCTGGGTGAGGCCCAGTTAGGATCAGAGTCACCAGTTCCAGGTGAGGCCAAGAAGGCGTCCAAAGCAATCAGGTCCAGGTGGGGAACAAAGTCACCAGGACTGAGTGAGGACCAGGTAAGGACCAGATTCACCAGGCCCAGGTGATTCCCAGGTGGGGACCTGTGTTACCAGGTAAGGGTGAGGCCCAGGTGACAACCCCACTCACCAGGTCCAGGTGAGGCCAACCTGCAGGCCATGCAGAGGAAACATGTCCCGATAATGCCCAGGTAGGGACGAGTGATACCACGTCGAGCTGAGGCCAACCTGCAGGCCATGCAGTGGAACCATATCCCGATGATGCCCAGGTAGGGACCAGAGTTACCAGGCCCAAATGAGGCCCAGATGGAGCATATTCACTAGGTCCAGGTGAGGCCCAGTTGAGGACCAGAGTCACCAGATCTGGTTGAGGCCTAGAGGGGTACCAGAAACACTTGGTACAGGTGACATCCAGATGGGTCCAGAGTCACCATGTCAGGGCGAGGCCCAGAGAGGTTCCAGAGTCATCATGTCCAGGTGAGGCTCAGGTATGGAACAGAGTCACCAAGTACCAAAGATGCCTAGGTGAGGACCAGAGTCACCAGGTCTGGGTGACGCGCACATACGATCAGAGTCACCAGTTCCAGGTGAGGCCAAGAAAGAGTCCACAGCAATCAGGTCCAGGTGCGGAACAAAGTCACCAGGACCGGGTGAGGCCCAGATGGGGACTAGATTGACCAGGTCCAGGTGAGGCCCAGGTGGTGACCAGAGTCCCCGGGTCTGAGAGAAGACCAGGTAAGTAACAGATTCACCAGGTCCAAAGGGCCACGTGGAGACCTGAGTCACCAGGTATGGGTGAGGCCCAGGTGGCAACCCCACTCACCAGGACCAGGTGAGGCCAACCTGCAGGCCAGAGTCACCATATCCAGTTGAGGCTCTAGTGGGGACCGGAGTCACAGGTAAATGTGAGTCTACAAGAACACCACAGTCAACAGGGCCAGGTGTGTTTCAAGTGGGAACGAGAGTCACCAGGTCCAGGTGAGACCCAGGTGGGGACCACAGTCACCAGTTCCAGATTGAGGCCTAGGTTGGGGGACCAGATTCATCAGGACCAGTTGAGGCCAAAGTGTGGAGCAAATTTATCATATCCAGGTGAGGCCCAGGTGGGGAACAGAGTAACCATGTCCCATTGATGCCAGGTGGGAAAAGAGTCACAAGTTCCAGACGAGACCTAAGTGAGGAGTAGATTCACCAGGTCCTGTTTAGGCTCAGTTGAGGACCAGTGACCCCAGCACTGGGAGAGTTCCAGAGGGGGAGCAGAGTTACCCGGTTCTGGCGATATCCAGGGGTGAGCAGAGTCACCACGTCAGGGTGAGTCCCAGAGGGGACGAGAATCACTAGGTCCAGGTGAGGCCCCGATGTGGAACTGAGAAACCAGGTCCCATGATGCCCATATGTGGACCTGAGTCACCAGGTCCAGTTGAGGTCCCTGTGGGAACCAGTCACCTCGTCCAGGTGAGGCCCACGTGGGACCAGAGTCACCAGGTCCAGGTGAGGCCGAGGTATATAAGAGAGTATCCAGGTCCCAGTGATGCCCAGGTAAGGACCAGCGTCATCAGGTCCAGGAGAGGCCCAAATATGGATCAGAATCATTGTGTTACAGGTGAAGCCAGATGGAGACAACACGGACCAGATTCAGGAGAGCCCCATATGGGAACCAGAGCAACCAGATCCAGGTGAGGTCCAGGTGGGACCACAGTCACAAGGTCCAGGGGAGGCGCAGGTGGCAACAGGATTCACCAAGTCCAGGTGAGACCCAGGTGGCGACCAGTCACCAGATGCAGGTGCGGACCAGCTAAGGACCAGATTCACCAGGCCTAATTGAAGCCCAAGGGGTGACCTGAGTCACCAGGTAAGGGTGAGTCCTAGAGGGGGAACCAGAGTAACCAGTATAGTTTGAGGCCCAGAATGGGACCAGAGGTCCCTGGTCAAAGTAGGCCCAGGTGTGGCATAGAGTATCCAGGTCCCAATGATGCCTGGTTGAGGACCAGAGTCACTAGGGCCATGCAGGCCCAGATGGGGAACAGAATCACTAGGTCCTGGTGAGGCATAGAATAAGACCACAGTCACCAGTATCAGGTGAGCCCCTGAGGGAACCAGAGCCACTCTATCCAGCTGAGTCCCAGGTCCATGTGAAGCCCACGTGAGGACCAGATTCATCAGGTCGAATTGAGGCATAGCTGGGGACAAGAGTCACCAGGTCTGGGTGCGGCTTAGGTGGGGCAAGATTCAGCAGTTCTGAGTTAGGTCAAAGTGGGGACGAGAGACACCAGGTCCAGGTGAGGCCAAACTGAGTACCAGAGTCACCAGATCCAGGTGAGGTCCATGTTGGAAAGAGAGTCACCATGTCCAGGAGAGGTCCAGAAGGGGACCAGAGTCACCAGATCCAGCTGAAGTCCAGGTGGGGACCAGAGTCACCAGATCCAGGTGAAGCTCAGGTGGGGACCAGAGTCACTAGGTCCAGAAGAGGCCCAGGTGAGGACCAGAGTTACCTCGTACACGTGATTCCCCGGCGGGGATCAGAGGCAACAGGTCCATGTGAGACCAGCTTGGGGACCATGATCAACAGGTCTACTTGAGGCCCCGGTGTGGAACACAGTAACCAGGTCCAGGTGAGTCCCGGTGGTGAGAAGAGTCACCACGTCCAGGTAAGGCGCAAGTGGGGATCAGGATCACCAGGTACAGTGGAGGCCCTTGAAAGTACCAGAGTCAACAGTTCGAGGTCAGGCGCAGGTGGCAACCAGGGTCAGCAGGTCCAAGTCAGGCCAAAGTGGGGTTCACAGTCACTAGGGCACGGTGAGACCCAGAGGGGGACCAGAGTCACCTGGTCCAGGTGAGGTCCAGTTGTGGAACACAGTCTCTGGGTCCCAATTTTGCCCAGTTGAGGACCATGATCAAAAGGGCCAGGTGAGGCCCAGAAGGGGACTGGAGTCCCCAAATCCAGGTGAAGCCAAGGTGGGGACCACAGTCACTAGCTCCAGGTTTGTCTCAGGTGCAGACCAGAATCACCAGGTCCAGGTGAGGTGCAGGTGGCAACCACACATCACCAGGTCCCAGTGAGGCCCTGGTGGGGACCAGAGTCACGAGGTACATGAGAAGCTAGAAACACTGCAGCCACCAGGTCCACATGATGTCCATGTGGGAACGAGAATCACCAGTTACAGGTGAGGCCCAGGTGGGTTTCGGACTCACCATGTCCAGGTGAGACCCAGGTGGGAACCAGTAGTCACCATGTACAGGAGTGCCCCAGGTGAAGACCAGAGTTGATAGGTCCGGCTGGGTCAATGTTAGTGTACAGTGTAACCATATCCTGATGCTACCCAGGTGGGTACCAGAGACACCAGGTCCTGGTGAGGCCCAGGTGGGACCAGACACCTGAGGTCCAGGTGAGGTCCCGATGGGAACCACAGTCACCAGGTCAGGTGAGGCCATGCTTAGGATCAGAGTCACCAGTTACAGGTCTGGCCGAGGTGGAGCCAGAGTCACTTGGTACAGAAGAGGCCAAAGTCGGGACCAGAGTTACCAGGATCAGGTCAGTCCGAGAGGGGAATAGAGTAACCATGTCCCGATGATGCCCAGGTAGAACCAGAGTCACCAGGTCCAGATGGGGCGCAGGTGGGGAGCATGATCACTAGATCCCAGGAGGCCCAGTTGAGGACCAGAGTCACCAGATCTGGTTGAGGCCTAGAGGGGTACCAGAAACACCCGGTCCAGGTGACATCCAGATGGGGACCAGAGTCACCATGTCAGGTGAGGCCCAGAAAGGTTCCAGAGTCATCATGTCCAGGTGAGGCTCAGGTGTGGAACAGAGTCACCAGGTACCAATGATGCCCAGGTGAGGACCAGAGTCACCAGGTCTGGGTGACCCGCAGATAGGATCAGAGTCACCAGTTCCAGGTGAGGCCAAAAAAGAGTCCACAGCAATCAGGTCCAGGTGGGGTACAAATTCCCGAGGACTGGGTGAGGCCCAGATGGGGACCAGATTCACAAGGTCCAGGTGATTCCCAGGTGGTGAACAGAGTTACGAGTTCCGGGTGAGGACCAGGTATGGACCAGATTCACCAGGTCCAAGTGAGGCCCACGTGGGGCCCTGTGTCACCAGGCATGTGTGAGGCCCAAATGACAACCCCTCTCACCAGGTCCAGGTGAGGCCACCCTGCAGGCCATGCAGAGGAAACATGTCCCGATGATGCCGAGGTAGGGACTAGAGTTCTCAGGTCCAGGTGAGGCCAACCTGCAGGCCATGCAGTGGAACATGTCCTGATGATGCCCAGGTAGGAACCAAATTTACCAGGTCCAGGTGAGGCCAACCTGCAGGCCATGCATTGGAACCATGTCCCGATGATGCCCAGGTAGGAACCAGATTTACCAGTTCCAGGTGAGGCCAACCTGCAGGCCATGCAATGGAACCATGTCCCGATGATGCCCATGTACGGAACAGAGTCACCAGGTCCAAATGAGGCACAGATGGAGCATATTCACTAGGTCCAGGTGAGGCCCAGTTGAGGACCAGAGTCACCAGATCAGGTTGAGGCCTAGAGGGGTACCAGAATCACCTGGTCCAGATGACATCCAGTTGGGGACCAGAGTCACCAGGTTAGGGTGGGACACAGAAAGGTTCCAGAGTCATCATGTCCAGGTGAGGCTCAGATGTGGAACAGAGTCACCAGGTACCAATGATGCCCAGGTGTGGACCAGAGTCACCAGGTCAGGGTGACACGGAGATAGGATCAGAGTCACCAGTTCCAGGTGAGGCCAAGAAAGAGTCCACAGCAATCAGGTCCCGGTGGGGAACAAGTCACCAAGACGGGTGAGGCCCAGATGAGGACCAGATTGACAAGGTCCAGGTGAGCCCAGGTGGTGACCAGAGTCCCCGGGTCTGGGAGAGGACCAGGTAAGGACCAGATTCACCAGGTCCAAGAGGCCCACGTGGGGACCTGAGTCACCAGGTATGGATGAGGCCCAGGTGGCAACCCCACTCACCAGGTCCAGGTGAGGCAAACCTGCAGGCCAAAGTCACCAGATCGACGTGAGGCCCTAGCGGGGACCAGAGTCACCATGTAAATGTGAGTCTACCAGAACACCACTGTCACCAGGGCCAGGTGTGGTTCATGTGGGAACGAGAGTCACGAGGTCCAGGTGAGACCCAGGTGGGGACCACAGTCATCAGGTCCAGATTGAGGCCTAGGTGGGGGGACCAGAGTCCTCAGGACCAGTTGAGGCCAAAGTATGGAGCAAAGTTATCATGTCCAGGTGAGGCCCAGGTGGGGAAGAGAGTAACATGTCCCATTGATGCCAGGTGGGAAAAGAGTCACAAGGTCCAGACGCGGCCTAAGTGAGGGAGTAGATTCACCAGGTCCTGTTGAGGCCCAATTGAGCACCAGAGTCCCCAGCTCCGGGTGAGTCCCAGAGGGGACCAGAGGCACCCGGTCTGGTGATATCCAGGTGGGGACCACAGTCACCATGTCAGGGTGACGCGCAGAGGGGGACGAATCACTAGGTCCAGGTGAGGCCCCGATGTGGAACTGAGAAACCAGGTCCCATGATGCCCATATGAGGACCTGAGTCACCAGGTCCATGTGAGGTCCTTGTGGGAACCAGTCACCTCGACCAGGTGAGGCACAGGTGGGACAACAGTCACCAGGTCCAGGTGAGGCCCAGGTATAAGAGAGTATCCACGTCCCAATAATGCCCAGGTAAGGACCTGAGTCAACAGGTCCAGGAAAGGCCCAAATATGGATCAGAGTCATTGTGTTCCATGTGAGGCAAGATGGAGACCACAGGAACCAAGTCAAGGAGCCCCATATGGGAACCAGAGCCAAGAGATCCAGGTGAGGTCCAGGTGGGACCACAGTCACAAGGTCCAGTTAGGCACAGGTGGCAACAGGATTCAACAAGTCAGGTGAGGCCCAGGTGGCTACCAGTCACCAGATCCAGGTGAGGACAAGCTAAAGACCAGATTCACCAGGCCCAAGTGAATCCCAAGGGGTGACCAGAGTCACCAGGTAAGGGTGAGGCCCAGAGGGGGAACCAGAGTAAGCAGTTTAGTTTGAGGCCCAGAATGGGATCAGAGGTCCCTTGGCAGTGTGAGGCCCAGGTGTGGAATAGAGTATCCAGGTCCCAATGATGCCTGGGTGAGGACCAGAGTCACAAGGGCCATGCAGGCCCAGATGGGGAACAGAATCACTAGGTCCTGGTGAGGCATAGAATAAGACCACAGTCACCAGTATCAGGTGAGCCCATGTGGGATCCAGAGCCACTCTATCCAGCTGAGTCCCAGGTCCATGTGAGGCCCACGTGAGGACCAGATTCATCAGGTCGAATTGAGGCATAGCTGGGGACAAGAGTCACCAGGTGTGGGTGCGGCCTAGGTGGGGCAAGATTCAGCAGTTCTGAGTTAGGTCAAAGTGGGGACGAGAGACACCAGGTCCAGGTGAGGCCAAACTGAGGACCAGAGTCACCATATCCAGGTGAGCTCCATGTTGGAAAGAGAGTCACCAGGTCCAGGAGAGGTCCAGCTGGGGACCAGAGTCACCAGATTCAGGTGAAGCCCAGGTTGGGACCAGTCAGTAGGTCCAGATGAAGCCTAGGTGAGGGCCAGAGTTACCAGGTACACGTGAGGCCCCGGTGGGGTAGGAGGCAACAGGTCCATGTGAGGCGGGCTTGGGGACCATGGTCAACAGGTCTAGATTAGGCCCAGGTGTGGAACACAGTAACCAGGTCCAGGTGAGCCCCGGTGGTGACAAGAGTCACCACGTCCAGGTGAGGCCCAAGTGGGGACCATGATCACCAGGTACAGGGGAGGCCCTTGAAAGAACCAGAGTCAAACTGTTCGAGGTCAGTCGCAGGTGGCAACTGGGGTCAGCAGGTCCATGTCAGGCCAAAGTGGGGTTGACAGTCACTAGGGCACGTTGAGACCCAGAGGGGGACCAGAGTCACCTGGTCCAAGTGAGGTCCAGTTGTGGAACACAGTCTCTGTGTCCCAATTTTGCCCAGTTGAGGACCATGTTCAACAGGGCCAGGTGAGGCCCAGATGGGGACTGGAGTCCCCAAATCCAGGTGAAGCCAAGGTGGGGACCACAGTCACCAGCTCCAGGTTTGTCTCAGGTGCAGACCAGAATCACCAGGTCCAGGTGAGGTGCAGGTGGCAACCACACTCTCCAGGTCCCGGTGAGGCCCTGGTGGGGACCAGAGTCACGAGGTACATGAGAAGCTAGAAACACTGCAGCCACCATGTCCACATGATGTCCATGTGGGGACGAGAATCACCAGTTACAGGTGAGGCCCAGGTGGGGATCCGACTCACCATGTCCAGGTGAGATCCAGTTTGGAACCAGTGTCACCATGTCCAGGTGTGGCCCAGGTGAAGACCAGAGTTGATAGGTCCGGCTGGGTCACTGTTAGTGTACAATATAACCATATGCTGATGCTACCCAGGTGGGTACCAGAGACACCAGGACCTGTGAGCCCAGGTGGGACCAGACACATGAGGGAAAGAGAGTCACCAGGTCCAGGAGAGGTCCAGGTGGGTACCAGAGTCACCAGATCCAGGTGAAGTCCAGGTGGAGACCAGAGTCACCAGATCCAAGTGAAGCCCAGGTGGGGCCAGAGTCACTAGGTCCAGATGAGCCCAGGTGAGGACCAGTGTTACCAGGTACACGTGAGGCCACGGTGGGGATCAGAGGCAACAGGTCCATGTGAGGGGCTTGGGGACCATGGTCAACAGGTCTACTTGAGGCCCATGTGTGGAACACAGTAACCAGGTCCAGGTGAGTCCCCGGTGGTGACAAGAGTCACCACGTCCAGGTGAGACCCAGGTGGGGACCAGGATCAGCAGGTACAGGGGAGGCCCTTGAAAGAACCAGAGTCAACAGTTCGAGGTCAGGCACAGTTGGCAACCAAGGTCAGCAGGTCCAAGTCAGGCAAAAGTGGGGTTCAGAGTAATTAGGGCACGGTGAGACCCGGAGGGGGACCAGAGTCACATGGTCCAGGTGAGGTCCAGTTGTGGAACAAAGTCACCGGGTCCAATTTGCCAGTTGAGGACCATGGTCAACAGGGCCATGTGGGGCCCATATGGGGACCGGAGTCCCCAAATCCAGGTGAAGCCCAGGTGGGGACCACAGTCACCAGATCCAGGGTAGTCTCAGGTGCAGACCAGAATCACCAGGTCCAGGTGAGGTGCAGGTGGCAACCACACTCACCAGGTCCCGGTGAGGCTCTGGTGGGACCAGAGTCACGAGGTACATGAGAAGCTAGAAACACTGCAGTCACCAGGTCCACATGATGTCCATGTGGGAACGAGAATCACCATATACAGGTGAGGACAAGTGGGGATCCGACTCACCATGTCCAGGTGAGACCTAGGTGGGAACCAGTGTCACCATGTCCAGGTGTGGCCCAGGGGAAGACCAGAGTTAATAGGTCCGGCTGGGTCACTGTTAGTGAACAGTGTAACCATATCCTGATGCTACTCAGGTGGGGGTACCAGATACAAGGTCCTGGTGAGGATTAGGTGGGACCAGAGACAAGAGGTCCAGGTGAGGTACAGATGGAAACCACATTCACCAGGTCACGTGAGGCCATGCTTAGGATCAGAGTCACCAGTTACAGGTGAGGCCAGGTGGAGCCATAGTCACCATGTGCAGATGAGGCGAAGTTGGGGAGCATATTCACTATGTCCCGTGAGGCCCAGTAGAGGACCAGAGTCACCAGGTCTAGTTGAGGCCTAGAGGGGTACCAGATTCACCTGGTCTAGGTGCCGTCCAGATGGGGACCACATTCACCATGTCAGAGAGAGGACAGAGGGGATCCAGAGTCATCATGTCCAGGTGAGTCTCAGGTGTGGAACAGAGTATCCAGGCATAATGATCCACAGGTGAGGACCAGAGTCAACAGATCTGGGTGAGGCCGAGTTAGGATCAGAGTCAACTGTTCCAGGTGAGGCTAAGAAGGAGTCCACAGCAATCAGGGCCAGGTGGGGAAAAAAGTCACCAGGACTGGGTGAGGCCCAGATGGGGACACAGATTCACCAGGTCCAGGTGATCCCCAGGTGGTGAGCAGAATTACCAGATACACCAGGTCCAAGTGAGGCCCACGTAGGGGCCTGTGTCACCAGGTATGGGGGAGGCCCAAGAGGGAACCCCACTCACCAGTTCCAGGTGAGGCCTACCTGCAGGCCATGCAAAGCAACCGGGTCCGATAATGCCAAGGTAAGGACCAGAGTTACCAGGTCCAGGTGAGGCCAACCTGCAGGCCATGCAGTAGAAATAGGTCCCCATGATGCCCTGGTAGGGACCAGAGTAACCAGGTCCAAATGAGGCCAGATGGAGCATATTCATTGGTCCAGGTGAGGCCCAGTTGAGGACCAGAGTCACCAGATCTGGTTGAGGCCTAGAGGAGTACCAGATTCACCTGGTCTAGGTGCCGTCCAGATGGGGACCACATTCACCATGTCAGAGAGAGGACCAGAGGGGATCCAGAGTCATCATGTCCAGGTGAGTCTCAGGTGTGGAACAGAGTATCCAGGTCATAATGATCCACAGGTGAGGACCAGAGTCAACAGATCTGGGTGAGGGCCGAGTTAGGATCAGAGTCAACAGTTCCAGGTGAGGCTAAGAAGGAGTCCACAGCAATCAGGGTCAGGTGGGGAAAAAAGTCACCAGGACTGGGTGAGGCCCAGATGGGGACACAGATTCACCAGGTCCAGGTGATCCCCAGGTGGTGAGAGCAGAATTACCAGATACACCAGGTCCAAGTGAGGCCCACGTAGGGGCCTGTGTCACCAGGTAGGGGGGGCCCAAGAGGCAACCCCACTCACCAGTTCCAGGTGAGGCCTACCTGCAGGCCATGCAAAGCAAACCGGGTCCCGATAATGCCAAGGTAAGGAACAGAGTTACCAGGTCCAGGTGAGGCCAACCTGCAGGCCATGCAGTAGAAATAGGTCCCATGATGCCCTGGTAGGGATCAGAGTAACCAGGTCCAAATGAGGCCAAGATGGAGCATATTCACTAGGACCAACCGAGGCCCAGTTGAGGACAAGAGAAACCAGATCTGGTTGAGGCCTAGAGGGGTACCAGAATCCCCTGGTCCAGGTGACATCCAGATGGGGACCAGAGTCACCAGGACAGGTGAGGCCCAGAGTGGTTCCAGAGTCATCATGTCCAGGTGAGGCTCAGGTGTGGAACAGAGTCACCAGGTACCAATGATGCCCAGGTGAGGACCAGAGTCACCAGGCCTGAGTCACGCGCAGAGAGGATAAGAGTTACCAGTTCCAGGTGAGGCCAAGAAACAGTCCAAAGCAATCAGGTCCAGTTGTGGAACAAAGTCACCAAGACTGGGGAGGCCAAGATGAGAAGAGATTCACCAGGTCAGGTGAGGCCCAAGTGGTGACCAGAGTCCCTGGTCTGGGAGAGGACCATGTAAGGACCAGATTCACCAGGTCCAAGAGGACCACGTGTGTTCCTGAGTCACCAGGTATGGGTGAACCTCAGGTGGCAACCCCACTCACCATGTAAAGGGGAGGCCAACCGACGGGCCACAGTCAGCAGAACCAGGTGAGGCCCTAGGGGGACCGGTGTCACCAGGTAAATGTGAGTCTACAAGAACAACACAGTCACCAGGTCCAGGTGTGCTTCATGTGGGAACGAGAGTCACCAGATCCAGGTGAGACCCAGGTGGGGACACAGTCACCAGGTCCAGATTGAGGCCTAGGTGGGGGACCAGAGTCATCAGGACCAGTTGAGGCCAAAGTGTGGATAAAAGTTATCATGTTGATGTGAGGCTAAGGTGGGGAACAGAGTAACCATGTCCCATTGATGCCAAATGGGAAAAGAGTCACAAAGTCCAGAAGAGGCCTAAGTGAGGAGAGATTCACCAGGTCCTTTTGAGGACCAGATGAGGACCAGTGTCCCCAGCTCCGGGTGAGTCCCAGAGGGGGACAGAGGCACCCGGTTCTGGTGATATCCAGGTGGGGACCAGAGTCACCACGTCAGGTGAGGCCCACAGGGGGACAAGAATCACTAGGTCCAGGTGAGGCCCCGATGTGGAACTGAGAAACCAGGTCCCATGATGCCCATATGAGGACCTGAGTCAGAGGTCCAGGTGAGGTCCCTGTGGGAACCAGTCACCTCGTCCAGGTGAGGTCCAGGTGGGACCACAGTCACAAGGTCCAGGTGAGGCGCAGGTGGCAACAGGATCACCAAGTCCAGGTGAGGCCCAGGTGGCGACCAGTCACCACATCCAGGTGCGGAGTTGCTAAGGACCAGATTCTCCAGGCCCAAGTGAAGCCCAACGGGTGACCAGAGTCACCAGGTCAGGGTGAGAGCCAGAGGGGAACCAGAGTAACCAGTTTAGTTGAGGCCCAGAATGGGACCAGAGTTCCCTGGTCAAAGTGAGGCCCAGGTGTGGAATAGAGTATCCAGGTCCCAGTGACGCCTGGGTGAGGACCAGAGTCACTAGGGCCATGCAGGCCCAGATGGGAACAGAATCACTAGGTCCTATTGAGGCATCATAGAATAAGACCACATTCAGCAGTAACAGGTGAGCCCCTTGTGGGAACCAGAGCCACTCT
Source organism: Canis lupus familiaris (assembly GCF_011100685.1). NCBI lineage: Eukaryota > Metazoa > Chordata > Mammalia > Carnivora > Canidae > Canis > Canis lupus. Next base: position 6,154 of record NW_023330471.1, on the reverse strand, counting down.
ATCCAGTTGAGTCCCAGGACCATGTGAGGCCCACGTGAGGACCAGATTCATCAGGTCGTATTCAGGCATAGCTGGGGACAAGGGTCACCAGGTCTGGGTGCGGCCTAGGTTGAGCAAGATTCAGCAATTCTGAGTTAGGTCCAAGTGGGGACGAGAGACACCAGGTCAGGTGAGTCCAAACTGAGGACCAGAGTCACCAGATCCAGGTGAAGTCCATGTTGGAAAGAGAGTCACGAGGTCCAGGAGAGGTCCAGGTGGAGAGTCCAGAGTCACCAGATCCAGGTAAATTCCAGGTGGGGACCAGAGTCACCAGATCATATGAAGCCCAGATGGGGACCAAGTCACTAGGTCCAGATCTGGCCCAGGTGAGGACCAGAGTTACCAGGTACACGTGAGGACCCGGTGGGGATCAGAGTCAACAGGTCCATGTGAGGCCGGCTTGGGAACCATGGTCAACAGGTCTACTTGAGGCCCAGGTGTGGAACACAGTAAGCAGGTCCAGGTGACTACCCATTGGTGACAGGAGTCACCACGTCCAGGACCACAGTCACTAGAACCAGGTGAAGTCCAGGTGGTGACCAGAGTCCCCGGGTCTGGGAGAGGACCAGCTAAGGACAGATTCAACAGGTCCAAATGAGGCCCACGTGGGGACCTGAGTCACCAGCTATGTGTGAGGCCTAGGTGGCAACCCATCCCCAGGTCCAGGTGAGGCCAACCTGCAGGCCAGAGTCACCAGATGCAGGTGAGGTCCAGGTGGGGACCAGAGTCACCAGATCCAGGTGAAGCACAAGTGGGGACCAAAATCAATAGGTCAAGATGAGGCCCAGGTGAGGACCAGAGTTACTAGGTACACGTGAGGCCCCGGTGGGGATCAGAAGCAACAGGTCCATGTGAGGCCGGCTTGGGACCATGGTCAACTGGTCTACTTGAGGCCCAGGTGTGGAACACAGTAAGGAGGTCCAGGAAGTCCCCGGGGGTGACAAGAGTCACACGTCCAGGTGAGGCCCACGTGGGGACCAGGATCACCAGGTACACGGGAGGCCATTGAAAGAACCAGAGTCAACACTTCGAGGTCAGGAGCAGGTGGTAACCAGGGTCAGCAGGTCCAAGTCAGGCCAAAGTGGGGTTCACAGTCACTAGGGCACGGTGAGACCAGAGGGGGACCAGAGTCACCTGGTCTGGTGAGGTTCAGTTGTGGAACACAGTCACCGGGTCCAATTTTGCCCAGTTGAGGACCATGGAAACAGGGGCAGGTGAGGCCCAGATGGGACCGGAGTCTCCAAATCCAGTTGAAGCCCAGGTGGGGAACACAGACACAGATCGGGGTCAGTCTCAGGGCAGATCAGAATCACCAGGTCCAGGTGAGGTGCAGGTGGAAACCACACTCACCAGGTCCTGGTGAGGCCCTGGTGGGGACCAGAGAGACGAGGTACACGATAAGCTAGAAACACTGCAGCCACCAGGTCCACATGATGTCCACGTGGGAACGAGAATCACCAGTTACAGTTGAGGACAGGTGGCGATCCCACTCCCCATGTCCAGGTGAGACACAGTGGAAACAAGTAAGTGTCACATGTCCAGGTGGTGGCCCAGTTGAAGACGAGTTAATAGTTCCGCTGGGTTACTGTTAGTTAACAGAGTACCATATGATGCTAACCAGGTGGGTACCAGAGACACCAGGTCCTGGTGAGGGCCAAGTGGGACCAGAGTCACCAGCTCTGGTTGAGGCCTAGAGGGGTACCAGAATCACCTGGTCCAGGTGACATCCAGATGGGGACCAGAGTCACCAGGTCAGGGGAGGCCCAGAGAGGATCCCCAGTCATCATGTCCAGGTGAGGCTCAGGTGTGGAACAGAGTCACCAGGTACCTATGCCAAGGTGAGGACCAGAGTCACCAGATATGGGTGATGCGCAGGTAGGATCAGAGTCACCAGATCTAGGTGAGGCAAAGAAAGTGTCCACAGCAATCAGGTCCAGGTGGGTAACAAAGTCCCCAGGACTGGGTGAGGCTCAGATGGGGACCAGATTCACCAGGTCCAGGTGAGGCCCAGGTGGTGACCAGAGTTCCCGGGTCTGGGGAGGACGAGGTAAGGACCAGATTTACCAGGTCCAAGAGGCCCACGGTGGGACCTGAGTCACCAGGTATGGGTGAGGCCCAGGTGGCCATCCCACTCACAAGGTCCAGGAGAGGCCAACCTGCATGCCAGAGTCACCAGATCCAGGTGACGCCCTAGTGGGGACCGGAGTCACCAGGTAAATGTGAGTCTACAAGAACACCACAGTCACCAGGTCCTGGTGTGGTTCATGTGTGAACGAGAGTCACCAGGTCCAGGTGAGACCCAGGTGGGGACCACAGTCACCAGGTCCAGATTGAGGCCTAGGTGGAGGGACCAGATTCATCAGGAGCAGTTGAGGCCAAAGTGTTGAGCAAAGTTATCATGTCCAGTTGAGACCTAGGTGGGGAACAGAGTAACCATGTCCCATTGATGCCAGTTGGGAAAAGAGTCACAAGGTCCGAGAGAGAGTCCACAGCAATCAGGTCCAGGTGGGGAACAAAGTCACCAGGACTGGGTGAGGCTCAGATGGGGACCAGAGTCACCAGATCCAGGTGAAGCCCAGGTGGGGAGCAGAGTCACTAGGTCCAGATGAGGCCCAGGTGAGGACCAGAGTTACATGGTACACGTGAGACCCGATTGGGATCAGAGGCAACAGGTCCATGTGAGGCCGGCTTGGGGACATGGTCAACAGGTGTACTTGAGGCCCAGGTGTGGAACACAGTAACCAGGTCCTGGTGAGTCCCGGTGGTGAGAAGAGTCACCACATCCAGGTGAGCTCCAGGTGGGGACCAGGATCACCAGGTAAAAGGGAGGCCCTTGAAAGAACGAGAGACAACAGTTCGAGTTCAGGCGCAGGTGGCAACCAGGGTCAGCAGGTCCAAGTCAGGCCAAAGTGAGGTTCACAGTCACTAGGGCACGGTGAGACCCAGACGGGGACCAGAGTCATCTGGTCCAGGTGAGGTCCAGTTGTGGAACACCGTCACCGGGTCCCAATTTTGCCCAGTTGAGGACCATGGTCAACAGGGCCAGGTGAGGCCAAGATGGGGACCGGAGTCCCCAAATCCTGGCGAAGCCCAGGTGGGGACCACAGTCACCAGATCCAGGGTAGTCTCAGGTGCAGACCAGAATCACCAGGTCCAGGTGAGGTGCAGGTGGCAACCACACTCACCAGGAACCGGTGGGGCCTGGTGAGGACCAGAGTCACGAGGTACATGCAAACCTAGAAACACTGCAGCCACCAGGTCCACATGATGTCCATGTGGGAACGAGAATCACCAGTTACAGGTGAGGACCAGGTGGTGATCCGACTCACCATGTCCAGGTGAGACCCAGGTGGGAGCCAGTCTCACCATGACCAGGTGTGGCCAAGGTGAAGACTAGAGTTAATAGGTCCGGCTGGGTCACTGTTAGTGAACAGTGTAACGATATCCTGATGCTACACAGGTGGGTACCAGAGACACCAGGTCCTGGTGACCCCGAGATGGGACCAGAGACCTAAGGTCCAGTTGAGGTCCCGATGGGAACCACAGTCACCATGTCAGGTGAGGCCATGCTTAGAATCAGAGTCACCAGTTACAGGTGAGGCCCAGGTGGAGCCAGAGTCACCTGGTATAGAAGAGGCCAAAGTCAGGACCAAAGTTACAAGGATCAGGGCAGTCCCAGTGGGGAATAGAGTAACCATGTCCCAATGATTCCCAGGAAGAAACAGATTCGCCAGGTCCAGATGAGGCGCAGTTGGGAGCATAATCACTAGGTCCCGGTGAGGCCCAGTTGAGGACCAGAGTCACCAGGTCAAGTTGAGGCCTAGAGGCGTACCAGATTCCCCTGGTCTAGGTGACATCCAGATGGGGACCAGACTCACCATGTCAGGGTGAGGCCCAGAGGGATCCAGAGTCATCATGTCCAGGTGAGGCTCAGGTGTGGAACAGAGTATCCAGGTCATAATGATCCACAGGTGAGGACCAGAGTCACCAGATCTGGGTGAGGCCCAGTAAGGATCAGAGTCAGCAGTTCCAGGTGAGGCCAAGTAGGAGTCCACAGCAATCAGGTCCAGGTGGGGAGCAAAGTAACCAAGCCTGGGTGAGGCCCAGATGGGGACCAGATTCACCAGACCCAGGTGATTCCCAGGTGGTGACCAGAGTTAGCAGTTCCGGGTGAGGACCAGGTAAGGACCAGATTCACCAGGTCCAAGTGAGGCCCACGTGGGGCCTTTGTCACCAGGTATGAGTGAGGCCCAGGTGGCAAGCACACTCACCAGGTCCAGGTGAGGCCAACCTGCAGGCAATGCAGAGAAAGCGTGTCCCGATGATGCCCAGGTAGGGACCAGAGTTACCAGGTCCAGGTGAGGTCAACCTGCAGGCCATGCAGTGGAACCATGTCCCGATGATGCCCAGGTAGGGACCAGAGTCACCAGGTCCACATGAGGCCCAGATGGAGCATATTCACTAGGTCCAGGTGAGGCTCAGTTGAGGACCAGAGTCACCAGATCTGGTTGAGACCTAGAGGGGTACAAGAATCACCAGGCCCAGGTGACATCCAGATGGGGACCAGGGTCACGAGGTCAGGGTGAGGCCCAGAGAGGTTCCAGTGTCATCATGTCCAGGTGAGGCTCAGGTGTGGATCAGAGTCTCCAGGTACCAATGATGCCCAGGTGAGGACCAGAGTCACCAGGTCTGGGTGACGCTCAGATAGGATCAGAGTCACCAGTTCCAGGTGAGGCCAATTATTAGTCCACAGCAATCAGGTCCAGGTGGGGAACAAAGTCACCAGGACTGGGTGAGGCCCAGATGGGGACCAGATTCAACAGGTCCAGGTGATTCCCAGGTGGTGACAAGGGTTACCAGTTCTGGGTGAGGACCAGGTAAGGACCAGATTCACCAGGTCCAAGTGAAGCCCACGTGGGACCTGTGTCACCAGTTATGGGGAGACCCAGGTGGCAACCTCACTCACCAGGTCCAGGGGAGGCCAACCTGAAGCCATGCAGAGGAACCGTGTCCCGATGATGGCCATGTAGGGACCAGAGTTACGAGGTCCAGGTGAGGCCAACCTGCATGCAATGCAGTGGAACCATGTCCCGATGATGCCCAGGTAGGGACAGAGTCACCAGGTCCAAATGAGGCCCCGATGGAGCATATTCACTACGTCCAGGTGAGGCCGAGTTGAGGACCAGAGTCACCAGATCTGGTTGAGGCCTAGAGGGGTACCAGAATCCCCTGGTCCAGGTGACATCCTGATGGGGACGAGAGTCACCAGGTCAGGGTGAGGCCCAGAGAGGTTCCAGAGTCATTAAGTCCAGGTGAGGGTCAGCCTGTGGAACAGAGTCACCAGGTACCAATGATGCCCAGGTGAGGACCAGAGTCACCAGATCTGGGTGATGCGCAGATAGATTAGAGTCACCAGTTCCAGGTGAGGCCAAGAAAGTGTCCACAGCAATCAGGTCCAGGTGGTGAACAAAGTCACCATGACTCGTTGAGGCCCAGAGGGGACCAGATTCACCAGGTCCAGGTGAGGTCAAGGTGTGACCAGAGTCCCCGGGTCTGGCAGAGGACCAGGTAAGGACCAGATTCACCAGGTCCAAGTGAGGCCCACGTGAGGACCTGAGTCACCAGGTATGGGTGAGGCCCACATGGCAACCCCACTCACCAGGTCTAGGTGAGGCCAACCTGCAGGCCAGTGTCACCAGATCCAGGTGAGGCCCTAGTGGGGATCGGAGTCACCAGGTAAATGTGAGTCTACAAGAACACCACAAGGACCAGGTCCAGGTGTAGTTCATGTGGGAACGATAGTCACCAGGTCCAGGTGAGCCCAGGGAGGGACCACAGTCACTGGGTCCAGATTGAGGCCTAGGTGGGGGGACCAGAGTCATCAGGACCAGTTGAGGCCAAAGTGTGGAGCAAAGTTATCATGTCTAGGTGAGGCCCAGGTGGGGAACAGAGTAACCATGTCCCGTTGATGCCAGGTGGGAAAAGAGTCACAAGGTTCAGACGAGACCTAAGTGAGGAGTAGATTCAACAGGTACTGTTGAGATCCAGTTGAGGACCAGTGTCCCCAGCTCTGGGTTAGTCCCAGAGGGGGAACAGAGTCACCCGGTTCTGCTGA
>NW_023330470.1:0-107882 GCF_011100685.1 Canis lupus familiaris | reverse complement strand
CAGACCAGGAGCAACAAACCTTCCTAAGTTGCATTGAGCATGATGCATACTTTATCAGTGGGGATGCCTTGTCACCCTGATTGAAACTGGGCCACTCCACTGTCCTGTGGTCCCAGCTGACTCTAGGGGGAATGTGTGGACTTCTTTTCCTCAGTGGTAATGGCGCTCTAAAAATGCAAATACACAGCTCCCAGTACAGCTGTTCTCTGCCACAAGGGGAAAAAGCATCTACAGTAAAAGAAATAAGAACAGGTGGATGTAAGCTGTGAGACACAGAGAAGGGAGTCTTGACAGCTTTGCAATTTCTGCAGGAGTCCACACTTGATATGTTGAGTGTTTTGGGTGTAACAGCTATTAATTCTTCTTCATTTGGGCTAAGTTATACATAATATATAATAACAATTAATAAGCATTCAACCTATAGAAGCCTGTGGGTCTAACCTTTTTTTCTTTTTCGATATATTGGCTCAATATAGATATTGTACTTATAATAATAATGCTTTACAGTGGCAATGAAAAATAAGGCAGGGCCGTGGGTACCATGTGACGACTCTACAGTTTGTTTTCCAGATGTTCCTGAATCTTTTAAGTTTACCTCCAAGAGAGACTGGTCTATTTGGATTCAGTTTGAATTTATTTATTAGCAGTAGTTTTGGGGTCTCCCCAATACGAGGTATCCACCACAGTCTTAATATACAAGATATTTGTTAATCTGGAAACAATGGTTGAAGATATAAAATATTTACAGTACAAGAAAATAAAACTCTTCTGTACATGAAATGTGCCTCTCAAGTATTCACTTAATATATAGCTATATTAATTAGAGGTTGTTCTTTTTATACTGTGATCTATGTCCTAGTGGAGTAAGAAAGATGAATGGATTTATCAAATATGCTTAAAGCCTGGATACATTATTCCTTAAATTCAATATACTGTTCTATGAAATGCCACATACACATAGTTCTCAAATACTTCTTCATGAACACAGAGTAATATATGAAGTGTTGATGATTGTATTGTACACCTGATACTAAATATTCTATATGTTAACTACACTGGAATTAAAGGAAAAAAAAAGGAGTTCAACAGGAACAAAGAGGTAGGAGGTACCCTTGTTCTTTTCCTCTTCTTCTTCTCCTTAGGCAAGCAAAACCTTGCTTATAAGGGCACAAGCACCTCTTGCTTAAAAAGGTCTCTTTTGTTTATCTCTCTAACTGCCTAGAAACAGGAAATTACTTCCATCCCCCCAAAAGATGTCTTAAGATCCACATTTATACATAAGATCAGGGCAAGTAGCTTAGGATAATGAGGTTCCCCATAGTGTCTCAATATCCAGATCCTTCTTCTGGGTGCTGGGCTAGATCTTGGTGAACCATGGTGTTGGGGTCAAATCCAGATTTCCAACTGCTTTTCTAAATACTTTTATTGGAACATAGCCACTCCATTGGCTTAAATATTATCTGTATTGATCTCCCATCACAACCAGAACTATATTCAACAGAGACTATGTGGACTACAAAATTTAAAATTTTATTCTGTACCCCTCTAGAGAGAAAGTTTTCCAATAACTATGTTAAGACTCTTTAGCACAAGACTCTTTCATGGTTCAAAGGTTTTTTGAGTTCCAGACGACATGTTCATCTCAAAGTCGCTAAAAAAAAGTGAACTAAAGACCATATTTTTTTTTTTTTTTTTTTTTTTGCTATTTCAGAACACTCTTGTGTGCCCCTGGGATACTTTGACTGCCTTTGACTTTGTGAGAAATTAATCATCCAGCCATACTATTCTGTAAAACATGGTGGGAAATATGAACTTTAACCCCACTGTCAAGCTTCCCTCAAAATGGGAGCCTAAAGCGCTTCTGCTTTAAATTATAGATGTTTACATACTCTTGTTGTGCAGACTTCAGATCTTATCATGTAAGATGTATCAACTAAATTAGGAAGTTAACCACCAGCAAGATTCTCAATGTAAAACAGCATTAAACAAATGGAAATGAAAGGGAATGGGTGAAATGGTCAAGGGGTGAAACATCCAGTTTTAGATGAATGACTTCTGGGGATGGAGTATGCATCATGGTGATGACACTTAACAAAGTACTGTACTATATATGGAAAGTTGCTAAGAGTAGATCTTAAGAATTATCACAAGAAATTAACCACATGTGTGATAGGGATGTTAACTAAACTCCTTTTGTAATGATTTGCAGTCTATACATATTTCATGTTGTGTCGGACGCTTGAACTACCATAATGTTATATGCTAATTACAGCTCTGTAAACTGAAAACAAGAGACAAAAGGGAAAATATTTAATATAAATATGTAGAAGACATAAGAAGTAGAACATACCCATAGTCTTTTATCCTTTTTTTTTCTCTGCCACAGTGGCAAGGTGATAATGTGTTCTTTCCACAATACACTCTGAATAATTGCCTTCTTTCAGCCACCATTTCAAACCAATCAAATAGGCTTTCTGGCTTAGCTTACCTAACCCCTTTCCTGGAGGGATCTGAGTTCTTCATGATCCTTCTTCATTGGGTTTCTATAGACTTCCATTAACTTTAACCACTGAGTGAGGGTGTGGGAGAGATGCCCTAGAGGAACTGTGAATATCAAATATAGAAGCATGGATGTAGATTAACAAAAAAGTTGTAGGTGGATGTCAGGGTTTTTTCAGTAGAGGCATCATTAACATCATGAGCTGTGTGTAATACCCATTTTTTGGAAAGATGTGTTAAAGTCACCACTCAGTGTCTTCCTCTACTTTGGTCCTGTTTTGACTTTCATTTCTAAAAAATTTTTATTCCAAGTAATTGCATACAGTATTGAAATTAGTTCAGGTGTACAATATAGTGGTTAACATTCTGTATATTACTCAGTGCTCATCACAAAATATACTTTATCCCCTTTAACTGTTTCATCCACCCACCCCACTTCCTTTTGTTGGTCTCTATAGTTAGAGTCTGCTTTTTGGATTGCCTCTTTTTCCCTTTGTTCACTTATTTCATCCCGTAATTCCACATATGAGTAAAATCATATGGTATTTGTCTTTTTCTGACTTATTCATTAACATTATAGTCTCCAGATCCATCCATGCTGTCAGGGGTGAATATTACTCCTATTATTTAATGATGATCCCTGAGTGCATTAATATAGCAAAATATGCATTTAAACTTTTTTATTTCTTTACACCTCCCTGGAGTTCTGTAGTATATAAGATGTTTTATGAATAAAGGTAACAATTATAGAGATAGAGGTGGAGAGAGGACTGAGAATAGCAGATAAAAATCAGTATTTTTTAACATAAAGTCTCTCTTCATTCTTGACATTTTTAGGTTGATATTTGTCCTCCTTACTTACTTCATTCAATAGAAAGAAGACAAGTTCGTGTGGCTCAGCCCTAAATCAAACACACAGCTATACAGCTGGAGGGCCCAAGTCATGTCCATTAAAGAAAGAAAGAAAAAAAAAAAAAAAAAACACAGGGTCATTGTTACAGGCTAAGCAGTATCCTCACCTGATCACATACAGTGAAGTTCTAACATCCAGTCCCTCAGAATGTATCTTTATTTGGATAAAAAATAAATAAATAAAAAATTAGGATCTTTAAAGCAATAATTGAGTTGAAATGAAGTTTTTGAAGTGGGCCCTAACACACCATGACCAGTGTCTTCACAAGAAGAGTAAATTAAGACATAGACATGTCCCTGTGCAAAAAGAAGGGCATGTAAAGACTGGGAAAAGATTGCCAGGAAAGAGGCCTCCCAAGGAACCCATCTCCCAATAGCCTGATTTTGGGCTTCTAGCTTCTAGAACTGTGAGGAAATCAATGTGTATTGTGTAAGCCACCCAGTCTGCCCCAGAAAACTAATACCATCTTTCAAAGAAGGGAATGTGCTCCCACTAGGACCAATACACCTTTCATGCTAAGAAATCAATTCTTTCCCCAATAGATTCCTGTTCAGAGACTATTCAAGTAATCTATTAACAGAGACAATAATCAGACTTTTTAACTATTCTCACCTTAAGGAATTAGAGCTTTGGACCAACTTAACATCACACAATAGAGCTGTCTTTCTCCAGTATTCCCATATTTACAGGTTATATATTTTCTATTACTTTTCTTCATAAGAATATTCATGTTTAGTAGAACAACTTGGTACCTAGTACTTTAGCACACAAATTCAGTGTTTTAGTCATCTTAACTCCAGGATGAATAACTGTAGTGACTCAGTCTGGACCTAAGAAATTTTTCTAGCAATTTCTCTGCATATTCCACCTTTCTACTTTGACTATGACAGCATATTGTTTTCATGAGAAATGTCAATTTCTATTCATTCTAATGAAAAAGAAAAGACATCTATAGGAATTACAGAAATAGAGAGCACATATGAGTGGATGTTTTCAAGAATAGCTTTTCTTTAACCAGGGCCAAAGTACCATGTGATTAACATAAAGGCTTTAAATTACATTACAGTAAAAAAAAATGCAAACACTTTATCTTGCTAGGTGCTTCAAAAAATATATACCACTCAATAAAAACTTATTTCACAGGCATAGGAGTATAAATTTTTTTCTTTTGCTATTATAATGAATCCATTCAGATGATTATTTGAAATCCTCCAAGCAAAAAGTCTACAACATCTTTTTTTTTATCTGATGAAAATAAAGATGAGCTGCAAACTAGTATCTCTGTGAGGAAAAAAAAAAACTAACTCTAAATGTAAAGAGGGAATTGTTCTTCCTCTCTTAATATACCAAATCCCAGGAATATATTGCAACTGTGAAAAAACAATTTCAAATGGTAGAGAAGCGAATGCTTCTCTGAGAACCTATTTAACCTATTTAATAGAACCTCTGTTACAAATAATTTACATTCAACACATTCTTACTCATGATCAACTTATTTATACTGTATAATGTTTAACTTGTTCTTTCACAAGATACTATAATTTCAGGAAAATTTACTGTAAAAACCATCTTTTATTTCCTAAGGATTCTTCTCTTAAATTTTTTCACCTGTATCAACCAATATGCATATAATCGGTGTCATCTTTGTATTCTAATAGACTCTCAGGAGCAATTATTAGTACTTAAGATCATGTTTTTCTGATTTAAGGCACATATCAACATGTATAGAGTTTCTTGTCATCCATCTGTTATAACCCTACAGATTTTAATTCATAAAGATCAAACCCCATTTTTCATAATTTCTCTTTTTAAAATGTCAATAAAAATGTAGTGAATGTAAGATGATCTTCCCAACTTGTGTATTATATTCAAACTGCTGCAATTTTAAATAATGAAAATACTTTCCCAGATGTTTCCAGATGGGCTGAAAGAATATTCAGGGGAAAAAATACTTGTTATTCCTGATAAACTAAGTGTCAGGGGAAACAAGTGGTAGTAGCATTCTATCTAAAATTTTTCCTTTTTCTATTTTCTTTTAACTTAGGCATAAACATGGCACAAAGCCTAGTTTTGAAAGGCAAAGAGCACCTAAAGGAAAATTATTGATCATACCGTGGAGATCAAGTAAAAAAGTTTTGTTATCTTTTTTATGGTACTGAATATTAGAATCCACATCAGCCTGCCTCGAGACAGGCAAGGCAGGTCAAATTAAATCAAAATTTTAAGCTCCAATTTGATATCGTCTGTTTGTGTAGATAAAACCTCAAAGTTCCATCATGCCAAATATGCCATCCTAACCAATTTGTTTCCTTATCTTTCTTTAGACATTTTATCATGTGAAAGACCAAGAAACAACACTGATTTCCCCTGGAGAATTTAATTCACATCTGATATCTTTTAGAAAGCTTTCCTGACAGGAATAACAATCGTAATATGAAATCACGCACATTTAATAACATCTTTAAATATCACATGATTTACATGCCACACAAATTAAAGTTCTGGAAAGAGTAAATCAAAGGGGCTTCAATACTGACAGTTGAATTCCTTCCAAAGGCTCGAAGAGAAATTCTGTGACCTGAGACCCTGTGAACTTTGTTTACAGCACATGGGTAGACAGCTGAATGCCCCTGGGAAAATGTATCTAGTCCAACAGTTATGGGGACTTCTCACAAAGGACACTTTATTATTTTAATTTTTAAAAAAAGATTTTATTCACTTATTCATGAGACACACACACACACACACACAGAGAGAGGCAGAGACACAGACAGAGGGAGAAGCAGGCTCCATGCAGGGAACCTGATCTGGGACTCGATACTGGGACTCCAGGATCATGCCCTGAGCTGAAGGCAGATGCTCAACTATTGAGCCACCCAGGTGTCCCACAAAGGACAACTTAAACAACTGGGACTTACTGAAAGGACTTCCCATGGGGAAGGTTAGGAAGATTAGACCCAGTGAGGCTCAATTAGCAGACTGCATGTACTCCACCTCTTCCTCTGTAACCTATCTTCAAGGTAGTAGAAAATGTAATCCTTTTATTTCATTTTTGTGTTAGTGGAAAATGTTTCAAGCTTATTTGGGAAATAGCAGGATCCAGCCTCTCTGTTCATCTGTTGCCTCAAATCCATGAAATCCATTTGTGGCATTCTTGAGAACTCCTTCACCCAAACCCTTCTCTGCTCTCATGACACCTAGAGGTGAATACTGCACATAGGAACCTCAGCCAGCTATTACCCAAAGGATAAGAATCTAGACACATAAGGGCTTACAGGAAATCTATTGGAGCCTATTTTACTTGGCTTGGATTGGGGTGTAAATCTCAATATTCTCCCTCATTTGAGAGAAATACAGATCTACAACATTCACCGTGTGGCTGACAATTCATGGCATCCTTTTCTTTAGGAACTGGCATTCTCTCAGGTAGTAACTAGGTTTCGGTGAATTTATTGCTAATAGAAATTCAGAATAGAGTATGCTAAAAAAATTACATAAAGATAACAGATACTTTCCTTTCTTTATCTTTTTTCTTTCTCCCTTTATCTATCTATCTTTCTTTCTTTCTTCTTTCTTTCTTTCTTTCTTTCTTTCTTTCTTTCTTTCTTTCTTTCTTTCTTTCTTTCTTTCTTTCTTTCCTTTTCTTTCTTATAATGGAGGATAGAATAGAGGCTTAATTTTCGGTTATGAATCCTCCAGTCTGAGACCTTTAAGTCAGATTTCTTAACCTTTCTATACCTCCCTTTATTCTGTAAAAAATACTTAAGAATTTTATCTACCTCATAGACTTATTTTGGAGTGTGATTTGACATTTAACACATTTAGTTTAGTCTCTAGCACATACTAAAAATCCAAATTATTATTAGTTATTAAGATGTGCAGAGATACTGTGAATATTAATTTGCATGCTATCATCTATACTTGGGGATTTTGGATGTATTTTGAGCATTCTGGCATCTGGCTTTCTTGTTTTATTGTATAACAATGTGAGGCCACCACCACCGAACATTGTGGGGAAGACAAAAATCATTGCTAGCCTTGTGACATAATAAAGGCACCATCAATAGAAAATACTTCCTCTATAATTACAGTGTGTGTCGGGGTGCTTTAGGTAAGGATCCTTTGCCCATGCTGTATAATAACTGAATGCAGTGACCTTATCTGAAAAGCAAAGTGACATGTTAATTAAGGGTAATATTAATTTCTTAGTTCCTCAGAATGGATGTATAATTTGCATTCCTCCCAGATTAGTTCATCTTCTAGGGTCTATGTGTATTTTAACCAGACCATATCACAAACTTAAAAATAACAAATTAAATTTTATGTCAAGTAAGAGACTGAGGGAGCCTTATTTGCAGCCACCCTGTTTCCCATTATATGTGGGTGGTCAAGGAGTCCTCAGGTTCGGTGTCATATCAAATATGTTAACCAGGGAAGACAAGTGACAATGGACTGTATTTTGGGGAGGAAATCCTCTAAGGGACTTAAGGTTAGGATTTCAGCCTGTGAATTTTAGGGGGACATATTCAGTCCATACTGTTTTTAATCTAGAAATTCAGTGTGTTTAATAGATACAACAACTATTCAATTTATTTGCTTCTTGAGTTTGTATCTTTCAATAATTTTACCATTACATCTAATTTGTGTTGGTCCAAACTATATTATTTTATTATTGTTTTTAAGTTGGTAAGATGTCTATTGTCATCTCTTCTTTCATTCCTACTGCTAGGGATTTCTCGTCTCATTCTTTTCTTGATCAGTTTAGCTAAGAATTTATTAAATTTATTGATCTTGTGAATAAGCCATCTTTGGTATTTGTTAATTTGCCCTATTGTTTGCCTGTTTTTCTCTTTTATGGTCTCCTACTCATCACTAATATTTTGATTTTGTGGACATACTTAAGCTTTGTGTTACTGCAATATTTCTAGCTTCTTGAGGGAGTGATTTTAAATCCTCTTTTCTATTACAAGCATTTAATGCTATCAAGATCCATCTGAACAACACTTGAGCTATAACTAATTCATATTGATATAGTTTATTTTCCTTGTTACTCAACTGGAAATTTTTTCTGATTTTCTTTCATTCCTTAACCAACATGCTACATGAAGCATTTCCTTATCCCTTGTAATTTCAGCTTTATGAACACCCAGGGTAAAGTACTCTGTTTTCAGTTCATATGATATCATGGACAAATTTTCTCATTTGATTTAACTGTGTATCTCACTCTTTAGCCACACACTTATATTAATGAAGTTATGGAGGAATTCTAAATCATTTCAGGATAAAGTTTTATTTATTTCTATTTAAAATGTGTCATCCATCCCACACATGGATTCATTTTTGATATGTAACTTTTTCACTGACGTCTCAGTACAATACTATAATGTTGCTATTAGTTTTAAATTACTAAAATCTTTCCACTGCACCTGAAAACATAGTCTAATTTACTTTAAAACTGCCATCTCAAATTTTATATAAAGCTTTCCTTAAATGTATTCCCTACCACGGAATGACTTTCTCCATTTGGCATGGTAGGAGGAAGTTTTTGAACATAAAGAGGGAAAATACAATTATGTCCTTGTACGACTCAGTGTGGTTAAGAGTTTGCCGCATTCACCAACAGTTAATTCCTGTTTGGTTTGGCTGTTCCAATTATCCTTGTTCTTGGGTTTCGTGGAGCTGCCATGTCACTCCATGCCTCACTTAGGCACACATTGCTCCAAAGCAGTTCACATGGACATTATGTTTCTTCCCAAGTATAGGCACTATTTTGGACTGTTCTCTATTTCTATAGTTACCCAATATTCTGTTGATGCACATTGTTCTTTGCATCTCATTACAAGTCCACTCCCTAAATATTGTTGTCTCAAACTTGAGACAGGAATTCATGTGTTTCTTGGAATCCTCATTTTTAATCTGTAGGAAATAGATACTTTTTCGCATATTCCTACAGCAGTCACTGACTAGTCTACAAAAGACCAAAACTCCCATCTTCTATGGGGTCCCTGGCTTTAAAAGTGATTTCTTTGGGAACCTGACTGCCTCACCTGTATTGTTCAGTAAACAACCATAGCATTATTTTTCAAATGGCACACCTAGCACTTGTATCAAGTAAGTGTAAATGAGCATTGGTACAAAGGGCTTTCACATTGCTTATTATGCCTGTACAGAGGAATTTGGCCACAAGAGCTGGCAGGTATCCAAAGTTAAGGTTGTTAGTATTTTTTGTGATATGACAAAAGCATACCACCTACACATACACACAGAGTTGGGTCTTTCAACAGCTCTGCCTTATTTCCTAATACCTCACCAGCTACAATTGACAATGCAGCAAAAATTATTTCAGATTATTAGAACTTCCAGCCAAGAATCTGATTATATTATCTGAGAACATAAGACACATACAAACATAAGGAAAAAATTCATGTAGCACAGTTAATAGATGAACCATTAGATATGTTAAGTCCAGCACTGACACTTCAACATTTTCTCTGTAATCTCCTGTTTACACACAAATAGAACTTATTTGTAAGAAATAGTTTGTACTGAGCTCTGGAGAGGATTTTGATCATAATCCTTATAGCTAGTAGAATGTGCTGCTCTAACAAATACTGTTTCCCAAACCAATTATTGAGAAGGTTTTCCAAAAGCTCTTTGTGAAGAGGAATTTAAAAAAATCTAGTTGAAGCCAAACTTAATATGATATTTCTGGTACTTTTATTTTTAGCTATGCGTGGCACATATTTATCCAAGCCTTCCGGGGATGTTTTTCACTATGCACCAGATCTCTCTGTACTTCAAGCACATCTTAAAGGAAAAAAAAAAGAGATAATTTTGAACTATTGTAATTAAATTCTTGTGATCCTTTATCCTAAATCTCATCTTCCTCCACATTTAACAAAGTTCAATGTGTTTTTATTATTTCAAAAAATCCTTAAAAATTGGGGATAGGGATGCCTGGGTGGCTTAGTGGTTGAGCGCCTGCCTTTGGCTCAGGCTGTGATCCTGGAATCCGGGATCGAGTCCTGCATTGGGCTCCCTTCGAGGAGCCTGCTTCTCCCTCTGCCTGTGTCTCTGCCTCTCTCTCTCTCTCTCTCTCTCTCTGTGTGTGTGTGTGTGTCTCTCATAAATAAGTAAATAAACCTTTAAAATAAATTGGGGATAGAAGGGACATATCTCAACAGAATTAAGAATATTTATGACAAGTACACAGCTAACAACACACTTGACTGTAAAGTGTTAAAAGCTTTTCCTCTAAGATCAACAATAAAATAAGGGTTCATATTCTGTCTATCCCTGTTCAACACAGTGCCTGAAGTCCTAGCCAGAGCAATCAGGCAAGAAAAAAAAAAGCACCCAAATTGTATGATGTCATCTTATATATAGAAATTCCCAAACTCTACTAAAAAAGCTAGTAGAATTAGCAAATTCAGCAAAAGGACAAGATACAAAATTGATAAAACCATCAGTTCCAATTCTATATACTAACAATGGAAAAATCTAAGAAATAAAACATCCACACTCATAACAGCATCAAAAACAGCAAACTACTTAGGATAAATTATATCAAAGAGCTTCAAGTTCTATACAATGAAAACTGCAAGAATTTGTTGAAGGATACATAAACAAAAGCAAACACAACCCATGTTCATAGTTTATACTTATTAATACTGTAAATGCTCATATGACCCAAAGTCATCTGTAGATTCAGTCCTTTAAAGGAAAATTTTTCTTTTTCAGATCAAGAACAAGAACTCGTCACTTTTGTTCATTATAATGTTGGCAGTCCTGGCCAGAGCAATTGAGCACAAAACAAATCAAAAACCAAACCAAAACAAAAACCCCAAGAAAGTAACTAAATTGGAAGAGTAAAACTATATGTAGATTGTATATTATATATAGAAAATCCCAACAAAACTCCACAAAAACTAAAAACAGAAACTACAACTGTTATAATAAAACATTTCAGTAAAATTGAAAACAAAATCAATATAATCTGTTCAATTTCTATACGCAAAAAAAAAAATGAACTACTAGAAATAAATTCAAAACAATTCCATTTGTAATTGCATCTGTAGAATATAATTCCTGGGAATAAATTTATCTGAGGAAGTGAAATACCTTTACCCTGATAAGTCTGGACATGGGTCAAAGAAGCTGAAAAAGGCAGAAATAAGTAGCAAGATATTATATGCTCATAGAATGAAAGAGTATTGTTAAGAGGTCCACTATACCTAAAAGAATCAACAGAGTGCGGATCCCTACCTAAATTTCTCAGAAATGCAACAATTCTCAAATTTATGTGAAATCTTCCAAACTTCCCAAAACTAAAATATTTCCAAAAAAGCATGAAGCTAGAGACATTATGCAACTTGACTTTAAACTTTATTACAAAGATATGGTATTCAAAAAGTATGGTATCGTCATAAAAACAGACACTTAAATTAATGGAACAGAATAAGGAGCCTAGAAATAAATCTGAACATATACAGTCTATCAGTTTACAATGAAGAAATCCCAAATATGTAAGGGAGAAGGGCCAGTTTCTTCAATAAATGGTAATAGTAAACCCAGACAATCATCATCAAAAGAACAAACCTGAACCTCTACCTCACACACAAAAATTAGCTCAAGTGGATTAATGACTTGAAAATGAAACTGAAATCATCCTCCTAGAAGAAAACAGGTGGAAAGCTCATTGCCATTTGTCTTGGATAGGCTTTTTAAAATTTACCCCAAAAGCAAAGGCAACAAAAGCCTAACAAAGAACTGAAATTATAGCAAGCTAAAACAGCTTCTTGCACAATAAAGGAAATCATTAACATAATTCAAAGGCAACCTACAGAATTGGAGGAATATTTTCAAATCATAACTAGCAAGAAACCAAATCCAAAATACACAAAGAATTGAAAAAATAAACCTATTAAAAGGTGTCCAGAGTATCTGAATACACATTTTTCCAAAGACAACATATAGATGGTCAGCAGATACATGATAGGTTCTCAACACCACTCATAATCAGGGAAACGCAAATCAAAACTATAATGAGATGTCACTTCACACCTGTTAGAAATGCCATTATTGGAGCACCAGGCAGGCTCCTTTGGAAGAGCACACAACTCCTGATCTTGGGTTTGTGAGTTCAAATCCTACGTTGGGTGTAGAGATTAATTAAATAAAACTTTAAAATGAAACACCGTAGTCAAAGAGACAAAAAAGTTAGTAGTGTTCATGAGGATATGTTCAAATTAAAACCCTTGGACACCATTGCTGTGAAAGTCAACTGGTACAGCCAACACAGAAAATGTTACAGAGGTGTTTCAGAAATGAAAAATTCTCATACTATTCAGCAACTCCAGTTCTGGGCATTTATCCAAAGAAAATGAAAACACCAACTCAAAAAGATATATGCGCCCCCATGTTCATTTTACCATCATTTACAATAAGCAAATATGCAAACTAACTCTTTAAGAAGGGATGGATGGATCAAGACAATGTGCTATCTCTTTATATATAATATACACATACATAAAAAGGCACAATAGATTGTTATTCAGACATGAGCAAAAAATTTCAACATATGGATAGACCTTGAGTACATTAAGTGAAGTAAGAGAAGCCAATACCTTATGACCTCACTTATATATGTAATCCAAAAAACGAACTAAAACAAAACAACAAACTGAGCTTGAAGCTATAGAGAAGCAATTGATGGTTGCCAGAGACAGGTGGTAGGAAATAGACAAAAGGAATGAAAAGTACAAACTTTCAGTGATAAATAAGTTATATGGATATAATGTTTAACACACTGACTACAATTAATATTGCACTGCCTGTTTGAGAGTTAGTGGAGTTGATAAATTTATTTCTTGTGATGAGAACTTCTCAGTGATAGATGCCGATGTGACTTATTGTGGTCATCATTTTGCAATACAGACAAATGTCGAATCATCATGTTGTACACCTGAAACTTAAATGTTCTGTGTCAGTTGTATCTTAATGAAAAACAGTACAAGAGACATGGTATAAATAATCATGGATTATAATTTCTGTTATTCCAAATATTAGCTAATTACCAAGAACCAGTTATGTAAACTCTTCAAACCACAAATTGATTTTTTGATAAATACTATTGCATACACATTTTTCTAATTTATTACAAAAAGAAATGCTTAAATGGCAGCTGTTATTTTAATAAATCTCTAATCAATAGCTAGCTGTTAGTTATTTAAATGCTTTCACAAACAAGAGCCGTAAATGAGAGCGTTTTAACTATCAGTAATTTTCTTAGAATAGTTCATCAGTTTTAAGATCTCAGAGTTGGGAAAAACAGAATGATCCTCATTTTATCTGTAATAGTCTAAAAGCCAAAGAATTTAAATAAGTTGATCGCAAAACTATGCATCCTGCTGCATTAGAGGTCATTCTTTCTTTACGGTTTACATTTTTAAATTGTGCAATGTAACCTCTCAAAAATTTTATAACTACAAATAAAATTTGCAATTTTAGTATATACATCCAACAATAAATTCAGATCATGAAAAGACTTTTTGATTGGTTTTCAAGTGACTCATTTCAGAAGTATGAATCTAAGAACTTACCACGCTTTAGGAAAGCAATTCACCCTAGCAAAAACATGTACCAAAAACTGATTCTTTTTTACTCTTCAATTCTAACTCAAATATGACAACATTAATTTGGGGAAAAAAAACCTCAATTTATTAATAGTCTATCTTATGAAATTTCCAGTGCATGAAGGTCAATATTTGGCTAAGACTAATACTAATAATGAAACCATATGCATATTTCATAAGTAAAATATTAGCAACAGACAAATTAGCCAAAAGGAGTCCTGTTTTTATCCACATTTGAAAAGGAACAGTCCAGTTTTCTTTGAATGTCATTCTTTATTCAATAGTTACCTCTCCTTTGATATAATTAGAAAAGCATTATGCATAACGATATCCCTAAGCTCCAATTATGTTCTGCAAATTAGAATTAGGTCAGATGTTATGTCAGTTACCAACAGTCTAACAAATGTGCCCAGAAATCTTAAAAATGAGGAAAAATTTCTTTAATTGCAAAAACATGTGTTTTAAGGAAGAAATCCTCTTCTTGTGGAGCTACATATGCCCAGAAGAAATATAATTCACAAGAGGTAGAATGTTAAATTTAATTGATAACTAATGCAATATACTAAAAAGTTATAAAGGAGTAGCATTTGAGAGCACACTTTAATTTGAAGTATGGGTTCTTTGAAGTTACTTCTTACTAAATTGCTTTAATTTTGCTCATTTTCCTCATTCCTTGACACAATACATTGACTTATCATCATCTCAAAGCCCATCTGCTTGAGCCTGTTATTTTAACTGAGAGCATAATAAAATTGATCAATTAAAGAAAGTAAAGTTGGTCACTTTATTTGTTTGTTTGTTTGTAATTTGCGCCTAAGAGAAAAGGGAATTTATTTTACTTTGTGGAAGAGACAACCCAGCATTGGTTTAAAAGATGGGCAAATGTGAAGATGTCACAAACTATTTTTGTTTATGTGACCAGATGACTATCTATTGTAATTTAAACAATTACCCAAAACACTCAAATATTTAGTCAAAGCAAGGTCACCTAATGGGGAAAGGGAGGTTGTCAAGTCTAAAAGTTCAAAATTTGTAGTTACATGTATCTATTATAGTTCACTATGGTATTGCTTTACAATTCTACCTTGTTTCAAACTCAGAAGTAAAACAATGTATTCATTCTTTAAGTGAGCAACTAGAGTTGGTCTCAAGCTAGACTCACTCATACACTTTTAGTCAGAAAACTCAAGAGATGACAAGTGTCTTAATGCTCAGGTTCACATGAACACACTATCACTTATACCACATTCTATGTATAAAAAATGAAATCTCAAAGATAGCACAGATTTAAGGGGTAAAAAAATAGTCTCTACCCCTTGATTATATACATTACTTTCATGGAAAAAGTCAACACAAGGGAAAGAATAATCAAGGTCATTTTGGCAAACACTATACCACAAATAGTTTTTACAAAATGAATGAACACATACCCCCCCAAGTTTTTCACACAGTACAGAATATTTTAAAAAATCCTCAACTTTCCTTGATCTCACAATCTAACCCTGCAGTTTCTTAATCAGCATTCTAAAAATTTCAATGAACATAAATACATTTGTATCCATTCTTGTTCTGGGTAATACTGAATAAGCACACTCCATCTGGTCTCTGCCACTGAATGCAATTATAAAACCTGAAAAGACCGCAAAGCACAGCTGTTTGAAGACTATGAAAAGAAATAGTAGCAGGCAGATTAAGAATACAAAAAGTCAAGTATCATTGAACTGGTAACAGTACCATTGACACTCAATAGTCCCTAGCCTGAACTCAATGTCAGAAACCACAACCAATACTGTGGCACACACAGAGCTCTCTGAGATACTGTCTTGAAGAGAGGAAAGAAACTCAATGCTCAGTTGAGTATGGAAATAGGTCTTTTGTTTTGTTGTGTTTCCCTTTCTCTGTTATCTTATTGACCTATCCATCAGTCCATCTCCATGGAGGCAGCAGAAGCTAATGGAAACTACATGAGGCTAAGCACTGGGGAATGTAAACTTACTTCCCTCTTCATCCAGAGGACCTGCAGTTCAAAGAGGGTGGGTCTATTCCATATTGTTCTATTTTCCCTCACTTCTCCTTTTACTCCATGCCAGGCACAGATGTAATCAGAGAAGTGTACAGCAGAGCATGTTCCTCAGTGCTCTAAGTTTTTGGCTGAAAGCCAAGGGTGCTCTCACGGAACAGGACATTGCAGAGAAGACTGTAAGGTGAACGGAATTTAGAAAATAAACACTTTATAGCGTTTTCTTTTCTTTTTTTTTTAAAATAAACTCCTGGGCTCATCCCATGGATTTATTCTTAGTAAGCTTATCAAAAATCTAGAAAACTGAACCAATGGATAGGCAGTCATCCAGGTTCCACAATGATCACTTGGGTGGCACACATATGGCAATTCAAAGAGCAATGCAAAGGTTTGGAAAAATAAACAATGAAACCAGTGCCAATAAAACTATGTTAGAACTTGTGGTCTGAACTTAACTATGTTGAGTGCTTATAACACAAAGATATACACATTATCAGTAGGAACTTGGCAAGACCCAGAGTTTCTTAAAATACTAAAAAATAACTAGGTTACAATTTATACAAAGAAACACACAAAAAATTAAACTCACACCAATATTACACAGATAACCTATTAAGTTATAAAGACTTTGAAGTGACTATTTTGAAAATGTTCCAATAGGTGATTTTTTCCTTTTAAAAATAGAAAAATAGAAAGGGTCAACAGAAAAGATTAAAAAACAAACAAATTTTAGAACTGAAATATTTAATAACTGAAGTAAAAATCTCACTGGATGCTTTCTCAATAGCAGAATGGATTGAACAGAGGAAAGAGTCAATGAATTATTGAATATAATTTTTTACTGATCTATCTAAATACCATAGAAAAAAAGATGAAAGAAAACTGAATAGAACTTCAGAGGCTGTTAGACATTCCTAAGAACTTGTTCAAGTTCATATGTCTCCCGAAAAGGCACGAGGAACATGGTGCTGCCAGGTATTTTCAGAAATACTATATGAAAACTCCTCACATTTAAAGATATAAATGTACAAATTCAAGGATTCAATGAACCCCAAATGGAAAAAGCCCATAGAGCTTTCTTTATAGCCATCGTAATCAAACTGCTCAAAACAAACAAAAATATTGCAAGCAGCCAGATAAAGAAAACAATGCCATATTAACAATAATGAATAATTCAAATGACTGAATATTTCTCAGCAAAACTATGGGAGCCAGAGAAAAGGGTACTTTTCACTTTTACTGAATTATTTTTAAATAAAAATTATATATATTTAACGTATACAACATGGTGACTTTATGTAATATCTATTATATATTATATATATTTGTGTGTGTATATATGTGTGTGTGTGTGATTACTACCATCAAGCTAACATGTTTCTTCAGTTATTTTGTGTAAGAGACACTTGTACCTGAAATCTATGCTCTTGGGATATATCTAGTGCTGAGTACATTACTATTAAATATAGGTATCATTCTTGTATATCAGATCTCTAGACATATCCCACACAACTCCAACTTTGTACCTTTTTCTCATCATCTCCCCATTTCTACCCCGTATACCCACCAGCCCCTGGGAGCCATTGTTCTACTCTGTTTCTTTGGGTTTTACTTTTTTTCTTTATTTTAGATTCTACATGTAAGTGTGATTGTGTAGTATTTGTCTTTTACTATCTGGCTTATTTCACTTAGTATAATGTCCTTCACTTTCACTCATGTTGCAAACAAATGGTCAGACTTCCTTCTACCTCATTGCTGAGTAATATTTCATAATCTTATATATAAATATATTTATACACACACATACTTCATATCTTCTCATGCAAGGACTTAAGTGGCATATTTTCAAAGTATTAAATTTTTAAAAAATCTGTCACCTTAGAATTCTTAATCTAGTAACAATATCCATAAGTAAGTTACAATGACATTTTATGATTAAAGAAAATGAATAAAATCATAGCCAGCAGACTTGATCTGAAAGCAGTGCTAAAGAAAAAAAAAATTTTTAAGTAGGCTCCACACCCAGCATAGAGCCAATGTGGGGCCTGAACTCACAACTGTCAGAATCAAGACTTGAGCAGAGATCAAGAGCCAGCCATGTGATCAACTGAGGCAACCAGGTGGCCCACGAAAATTCTTACTATAGAGGGAAATGGTTTCAGAAGCAAACTTGGAAAATAAGAATGAGGGCAGCCCAGGTGGCTCAATGATTTAGCACTGCCTTCAACCGGGTGTGATCCTGGAGACCTGGGATCTAGTCCCACCCACATCAGGCTCCCTGCACAGAGCCTGCTTCTCCCTTTGCTTGTGTCTCTGTCTCTCTCTGTGTCTCTCATGGATAAATAAAATCTTAAAAAAAAAAAAGAATGAAAGAAAAGCTAAAGAAATTGTAAAATATTTTTCTCTGAATTCTTCAAAATACATTTGACATTTAAACAATTAGAACATTGTCTAATGGGATATTACTTTGCAAAACATTCCATGCTTATGGATGAAAAAAACACATATTGTTCAAATGTCTATACTACCCAAAGCAAGCTACACATCTAATGAAACTCCTAACGAAATACCACCGGCGTTTTTCACAGAGCTAGAATAAACAATCCTATAATTTGTACGGAACTGCAAAAGATCCCAAATAGCCAAAGCAATCTTAAAAAAAGAAGAGCAAAGCTGAGGCATCACAACAATTCCGGACATCAAGTTATATTACAAAGCTGTAGTCATCAAGATAGTGTGGTACAAGCCCAAAAACAGATACACAGATCAATGGAACAGGATGGAAAAGCCAGAAATGAACCTACAGCTATATTAATGGTGGTCATTAATCTTTGACAAAGCAGGAAAGAATAGCCAGTGGGAAAAATATGGTCTTCTCAACATATAAGGTTGGGAAAACTGGACAGCCATGCGAAGAATGAAACTGGGCCACTTTTGTACAGCATACACAAAAATAAACTCAAAATGGATGAAAGACCTAAATGTGAGAAAGGAAACCACCAAAGTCTTAGAGGAGAACACAGGCAGCAACCTCTTTGACCTTGGCTGTAGCAACTCCTTCCTAGATAGGTCTAAGGCAAGGGAAACAAAAGCAAATAACAAACTACAGGGAGCTTATCAAGATAAAATGTTTCTACACGGCAAAAGAAATACTCCACAAAATTTAAAGGTATTTTAAATAGATGGAAATGTAGCACTTACAACTACAGCATTAAAACAAAAAGATGAAGAAATTCCCATAATGGTAACGTTTCTACATTCCAACTTAAAAAAAAAATTCTATTCTGAACAGAGTTCTTTATGAATTTTTTATTTTTTATTTTTTTAAAGATTTACTTATTTATTTATTTGTTAGAGAGAGAGAGAGAGAGAGAGAGAGGCAGAAACACAGGCAGAGGGAGAAGTAGGCTCCATGCAGGGAATCCAAAGCGGGACTCAATCCTGGGTCTCCAGGATCACGCCCTGGGCTGAAGGTGGCGTTAAACCGCTAAGCCACCAGGGCTGCCCATCTTTATGAATTTTTTAAATCCAAGAGTAACAAATGAAAAATATGGGATATATTAAAAGTCACAATCTATAAGTTAAGAAAAACTAAAAATAAATCTTTCTTAAATCTCCGAGAAAGCACCAGAAAATAAAATGTAAAATGGCAAATTTAAAGCCACACTACTATATCAAAATGACCTAAAATATCAATTAAAAGAGAATTTATCATAATGGGTTAAAATAACATAACTATATATAATCAACAAAAAACTTGTTAAAATGATAATGGCTAAAACTGAAAGGATGGGGGAAATATCTATAATAACAACACTATTTAAGTTTAAGCAGAGGGGCACCTGGGTGGCTCACTTGTTAAGCTTCAGACTCTTGATTTTGGCTCAAGTCATGATCTCTGGGTTCTGGGATTTAGCCTCACCTGGGCTCTGTGATCAGCAGGAAGTCTGCTTTGGGATTCTCCCTCTCTCTCCCTGTCTGCCCCACCCGCCCCAAAATAAATAAATCTTTACAAAAATAAGCAGAAGTGTCTGTAATAATATAAGATAAAGTAAACTTTGTAGCAAAGAAAATTAACAAGAAAAAGGACATTTTTTTTTGTTTCTTAGTCTATTATAAGTAACTTTAACATTAGGACTGTTATTTAGTTTATATTTTACTAAATATTATATTATCGTGTTTTTCTCATAGATCTTTATCAATCAGTTATGGTTAAGATCTCCTGACAATTAAGTTACTAAATGGTTATCCCAGATTTATGTCTCAGCTTTCATCATAGAGGATTGCAAAGGAGTTCAATTAGTCTATCACAGAATAACACAATGTTAAGACCAATTCTATTATCATGAAAATGATTAAGACTGTGCATTAACAGGAAATCAAATAAGCCATCAATAGAAAATGTAAGAACCTTGAAAATACAGATATTAACATGTAGGTAACAAAATTATGTTTTTCTTGGATCACAATGAAATGGTGCAAATGCACTGAAACCACCTTAATTTGTTGGAGCTTATATCAGGCATGATTCTAGATCTGGAATTGAACTATGGTAGAACATAGGACGCTACTCATAAACATCACTTTTATACATGAAACATAGACTTTGCCTATTCATGTTCTCACGTAATTAAATACCCAAGGATACCTAATACATGAAGCATTAACCCCACATTGCATTTAAAGTGGAAAAGAGCCTATTTTAAGTTTCATTGTATGCCTAATCATGTAATTTTGAAACGTTTTGTCAGTAAAATGAATCCAAAGAATAGGCTTCATTTTCAACAAGACTCACTAACAAACTAATTTAATATGCAAAAGAGATCACTTTGGTCAAAGCCGGTCTCATCTTATAATTCACATACCATGCCAGTGCCTTCAACTGGTATCCTTTTGCATAAATAAACTACAGCTCAGAACTCATTGCTATTTCAATTAGGGAGACAAATTATTTTAAGTTATTCTTTGAGTAATATGAACAGATGGCATATATGTGAAAGATCAAACTTTGGTAGAAAAGGATATCTAATTAGTCTCTTACTCAGGAAGAACTATTCTTGTGTCAGGCATCTAATGATTAAGATTAATGTAATGTATACAACTATGCAAAAACTGTCATATAAAATGAAGCTGTTTAAAATATAGGGTCGCCTGGATGGTTCAGCGGTTTAGCATCTGCCTTTGGCTCAGGGCGTGATCCCAGAGTTCTGGGATCAAGTTCTACATAGGGGTCCCCGCAGGTAGCCTGCTTCTCCCTCTGCCTGTGTCTCTGCCTCTCTCTGTGTCTCTCATGAATAAATAAATAAAACCTTAAAAAAATAAAATAAATACACTCCATCAACTTTAAACCATAGTAAATGTTTAGAGCTTTAGATCCAAATCTACATCAATTAGATGAGTTACATAATTCTCAGTTTTTAGGAAGAAAATTGGGATTAGGTGACAGATGAAGAAGCAACAAAGGTACAGAGTTAGATGGATACTGGACATGTTCGAATGGCAATAGGATTATGACCATGTTTGTGGAGGAAGGTTGATGGAAAATAGGTGGGGAATAATTTGGGCAAGATCAAAAGGGGTGGTCAGGCCAAGATAAAGGACAAGGATTTATGACACAGATAATGGATCATGCCCTGAGTGGAAGGCAGATGCTCAACCACTGAGCCACCCAGGCGTCCCAAGTTGTTGGTGCTTTCAAAGCTTCAGTGGCAATAGTGCCAAGGTTTTATGTGGACATTAGTTTCCTTCCTCCTAGTGTAAATGTCTGTCTGGTCCTATATGTATGAGTATAATGTATTATCAGTATAGACATAAGTATCAGGTCATGATCTTGAGGTCCTGGGATGAAGTCCCCATCTGCCTTCCTGGCAGCAGGAAGTCTGCTTCTCCCTCTGTCTCTGCCCCTTCCCCCACTTGTCCATGTGGCCACGCAGGCATGCTCACTCTCAAAATCTTTTTTTTTTTTTTAAAGGGCTATTCTTCCACTGAATTGCTTTTGTAACTTTGATCAAAATCAGCTAATCACATTTGTATGGGTCTATTTCCAGGTTCCCTATTTCAAGTTCCATTGGTCTATGTGTCTGGATATGGACTTGCTATTGTATTGATTGCTGTAGGTATCGATAAGCCTTAAAAATGGATAGTATCTTTCTTCCAATTCGATGTATCTTTTCTAATTTTTTTAACCATTTTAAGTCCTTTGTGTTTCCACATACATTTTAACTTGTAAACATATACATAAAAATCTTCTTGGCAAAAAAAAAAAAAAAAAAAAAAATCTTCTTGGGATTTTAATAGGGCTTACATGGAATCTTTAGATCAAAGAACTGACATCTTTAACACGCTGGGCATTCCAAACCATGAATACTATGTATGTTTCTCCATTTATACTTATCACATTTAGGTCTTATTTTCTATCAGTACTTGTACTTTTCATTAGACAGATCCTATGCGTGTTTTATAAGATGCACAAACTTCTTGAATCTGTAAAATTGTCTTTCACAAAATTTGAAAAATCTTTGGGCATTATTTCTTAAGATATATATTGCGCTAATCTCGTCTCTCCTTCTGGGATGTCATTGGCATGAGTGTTAGAGCTATTGATCTTATGCCACAATTGTTAGAGGCTCTGTTCGTTCTTTTAACATTTTTTTCTTTTTTCAGGTTGAATTTATATTTTTCTACCTTCAAAATTGGTTTTCTGACATAGAATTGTAATCCATATTCTGTAACTCTGTGGCAGAGAGTACTGTTTCTGATTCTTTCTTTTGTGGTGAGTTCTTCTTTCTAGTCATTTTGCTCAGCGCAGAGTGGCTAAAAACGAGTTGTACTGGGAAAAGGAAGAAAAAAAGCAAAACAAACTACAAGCAGGGGTATCCTCTGGTTCTATATCCTGCAAATCCCTCAACTGCCCATGAAGCTTTCCAGAGCTGCTCCGCCAAGAACTTACTCTTCCTCTGTCTTTCCAGCTGGTCTTCTGGGGGAGGAGCCTACTGCACTGATTCTCAGGTGTGTGCACCTGCTGGAGACACTCGGCCTCCTGCCAGGTGCAGGGCTCAGTGGCAGATATTTATCCTGTGAGGCCTTTGTTCCCTGGCGGCCCTGCCCTGTCCCAGGCATAGGGTAACAGCAGGAGGGACAACACTGACCACTGCCAGCTGTCCAGCTCTGGAGTCAGCTCCCCCAGTAACTACCGCAGGCTCCCAGTCCGCACTGGCCTGGATGCTCCGGGGGTGGGGGGCGCTGAGCTGCACAGCTCGGGGGTGCCCGGTGGCAGGAGCGTCCTCGCTGTCCTGTGCCCTCCCGCCTCCGCCTGTCCCGGGCTGTGTCTGTTCAGAGCCCTGGGATCTGGGGCCTGCGCCACTGGAACCGCGCCCCGGAGCCCCTCCGCCTAGAGCCACCACCCGAGCTGCTCCCGAGGCCCCGCCGGGCGCGCCCCAGCCCTTTACCAAGACCGGCCCCCAGCCTGCGGGTGCTCTCCCCGGGGCCCCGTCCTCTGTTAGTGACCCGGGAACCTGGAGGCTCCCTGCCCCAGCTGCGGCTCTGCCCAACTTTCTTGCCGAGGTCCTTTCCCTGCGGGAAGACTCCGATGCAGATTGTTCCAGTTCCTGCTTCTCCAGGGCTGGGCTTCCCTGGCCGAGGCTTTCGCTGCCCGCTGAGCCCAGCTCTGCCTGCCCCATCCCCCACTGGATTCTTCTATTTTATGTTTTCCACCTTCCTACCTTGTTAGAAGCGCAAACTCTTCTCTCTGTAGGTTCCAGCTGTTCTCTC
Source organism: Canis lupus familiaris (assembly GCF_011100685.1). NCBI lineage: Eukaryota > Metazoa > Chordata > Mammalia > Carnivora > Canidae > Canis > Canis lupus. The sequence goes on along the minus strand of NW_023330470.1, from coordinate 84,046 downwards.
TTTAAATCTAAAGTCGAATTCGTAGGTTTTCAGGACGATTTGAAAGTTATCTAGGTACATTGGGCTAGCTTGCCCTGCCCCCTAAGATGGGAAATTTTATATGACATGTATTTTATTGAATTTTTTTTTCAATTGAGGAGCGCTGAAAATAAAGAAACACATATAGTGAAACTCATGAATGGTATAGCTGGATTTAAGAATGATCTTTGGAGTCAAATAGGGTTGAGTTTAAAGCTGTTTTACTACTTGCTCTGCCCTTGGCCTCTCTGGTCTACAATGGGAAGGGAATTCATTCATTCATTCATTCATTCATTCATTCATTCATTCATTCACTACTGGGTTATTCTGACATACACATGAGAACACATTCAATGATTTCTCTTGCAGGGTAAATGTGTACAAAGTAAACTGACTGTAATGTGACCTACTCAGTGATGATGCAGTCTGTTCTTGCTTTGGTTCATTTCAGATCAATCATTTTCAGCCAAAATGAATAATTGTGGCTGTAGCATAGATGCTGTACTTAAGTGGTTTGCACCTTATTTACCCTAGCAATGGACTATTTACCTATTTCTATCTAGATAGATGCCTATATCTTTGAATTCAGTAAGAAACCTGTGTTTATGTCCTAAGGACAAAAAGAGAGAGTCTTATTATTCTTGAGCTAAAGGTAGATGAAATCAATGCCAGATTTGCTCAGGGACATGTAGGTTTTATACCTATACATATATAACTATTAAAAAAACCCTTTGTTATTGAAATCTGTGCAAGAGGGAGAAATTAAGCCTTTATTATTGTGAGCCATGAACTCTAGGAACTTAAGAATTCTTTTCATAGAAAAAAAATAAATTATGACATCTTATAAATATAATAAGTAAATATATGAGATTATCAGATGGACAATATCTAACCAGGGGCTCACCCAGCAGAAAGTTCAATAAATGCTTTTTTCCCTTCTGCCCCTTCTCTTCAGTGTATACAGTATATTAAATAGGAAGAAGAATAAGACTTAAGAGAAGGAAATAAGAATATGAAATTGAAGAGGCGTTTGAATAAAGACAGGGAATACAGAGCATCATAGAAAGCCTGGCTAGAGCTCTGTGATTACATGTGTAAGATGAGGAGATTCCACCTATGGTGAGATCTTTCTGAAGAAACCATTGATTATTGGCTAACCTATGTCACATAGCCAGGGGAATATTATCTGAACTATACATTATATCTATATCTGCTTAATTCTCACAATCTGAATGTTTTAATTGCAAAATATTCTGACTAAAGTATTATTAATACTCTACAGTATCATTGTCACGTTTCTTCTCTGAAGTAAAACTGCCTTGTAGAGAGAAACTGCCAGTCACTCTCTCCATACGCTGTCAGAGAAGAGATCAGCAGAAAATGAGAGGGCCGAGAAGATGGTGAGAGAAAGAGACTCCCAGGCCACAAAATCCAAAGAACTGCTTCATTTGGGAATCTTGGCAAGTCCAATTCTCCTTGACTTGTGTGTCTGAGGTGCCTCACTAGTTCTGGCCGTGAAAGAGGTGTGGAGATAAATGCTTGTCCTTTCGAGGTGACACCAAAATGAGGAACCAAGAGAAGAAAATATAACACTATCTACTTCAGTTGAGCGTTTTAACATTAATGGGCCACGTGCCAAATACCTACACTTTCATTCAATTGTAAATTAAGACAGTTTCCAGGAAATTCAATTGACCTGAGATTTTGCTCTTAGCCATTTTAACCTATCTAGCCCAATAAGTTAAAGAAATTAAAACTAATAAAGACATATGATGTGATGAGCACTGTTATATGCAACTGGTAAATTATTGAACACTATATCTGAAACTAGTATGTATTATCATATGTTGGCTAATTGAATTTAAACTAAAAAAATTTTAAAAATTTAAAAATTTAAGAAAGGCGTCACTGGAAACACAAACATGTGTGTGTGTGTGGGTTTGTGTGTGTATGATTTTATTTGCTTATTTATGAGAGGCCCAGAGAGAGGCTGAGACATAGGCAGAGGGAGAAGCAGGCTCCCTGCAAGGAGCCAATGTGGGACTCGATCCTGGATCCCGGGATCATGCCCTCAGCTGAAGGCAGACGCTCAACTGCTGAACCACCCAGGCATCCCGGATTTAGATATATTTCTGTTCAATAAATCTCAAATGTCTACTAATATCACTGATAGTAGAGTTACAGCAGTTAACAAGGTAGCTCATAGATCCAACTCTTCTAGGGTTTACATTTTGATGGACGTTTATTTCTTGAGGATTTTTTTTCCTTTTAAACAGTTAGTATGAGGCAATTTATTTTCGACTCACCTAGTTCTATGTATAACTGTAGTTGTCCATTTAGAAGAATTTGCAAATTACTATTAAATGTTAGAGGGCCTACGTAAAAATTAATAAGTAAATAAATAGTGTTGACCTGCGAGAACGACTTCGGGACAGAGTGCCTCAGGAGGCAGTTAGTTACATAATTATATTCATATGCATTTCACTATCATTGGATCATGTACCAGATTAATGAGATTAGTAATGTTATTGAAGGTGTTGCTCTGCTTTCATTGATTATTTTTAGTTGATATCTCACATACTAGTATTTAATCCATTATCACATAAATTCCATCTTTGTTTATAAGAGGACAGTCACATAAAAATGTTTATCAAGACTGTTATACTCCTTTAAAACTTGGAAACTTTGAAGAATGTGACTACATATTATTAAGCAGAAGTACTTTAAAAAGAGGAAGTACTCAGAGAAAGGAATCATAAACTAATTATCCCAAGTTTGCAAACTATTTCCCCCAGATTTACATTATTTTAACTTTTAGGATGAATTCAGTGTTTTTGCATGAGTACTGCATGTTAAAATGGGAATTCAAAAGTTCTTAAAAATTACTCCAAATTACTAAAATGTAATCATTTTCAACATCTGTTGAATGTCAAGCTAGTTGAGTACCTTCAGTTATGCCTGTATACACCTGGATGGATAAATGGAAGGATAGATACATAAATAAATGGTGGATGGAAAGAGGAACAAATTGAATTACGCTACAATTAAGTAAATATTAAATGTAACTATACTTGAACTCATCAAAAAATGAAATAGGAATTAAGCTGACAGTGTTGAACTTTAAATGTTTCATAAAAACACATTTATTAATACATAAAATACTCCTGTGATTAAGAATAAAGGTTAAAACATATTGAGATAGCTAAAATATTAAATTTTATTCTTAGATAGTATCAATTTAATCCTGCCATTTAAGATGAAAGTAAAGCATTTGTACTCACCTCTTCTCTTTCAGATTTTGTACCTTTTTCTATTTTGTAAACATGCATTCTCTTCTGTAACCATAATCTATTTTATTTTATTTTTTTTTGTATTTAGATGGATTCACTGCTCTTCCCCATTCATTTTACAATATTCATAGTATTTAAGGAGTTTTTAAAAAGTCATCTCTGAGTTGGCTGGATTTCATTGTCATATTATTTTTTTTTTTGCATGCCTTTTATTTTCTTTTAAAGATTTTTATGTTTATTTGAGAGAGTAGAGAATACAAGTGGGGAGGAAGGGCAGAGGAAGAGGAAGAAGCTGACTCCCCGCTGAGCAGAGAGCCAAGGTACAGGTGGGTGGTTCAACTCCAGGACCCAACCCAGGATGAGTGAGAATCATGACCTGAGCCCAAGGCAGACTTAACCAACTGAGCCACCCAGGTGCCCCTTTTGTATGCCTTCTCAATTAAGGCTCATGGATGATGTATTTCTGAGAATTCTGTTTGCTTTTAAAATTTTCTGATTATCTATGGTTTTCTTGTCTTGTTTTTTACTTCTGAGAGGATACCCGGAACACTCACTACCCTGTAAGACAGAGATGTATGTACACACTGAAATTCCTGCCCTGGAAAACTTGAAAGTTGACCAGCCAACCATCTATTGTACTAAATACAATGACAGTTAAGCCCCAGATTTTGTATGAGTTCTCAGAAGAGGAAGAGTTTGGGCAAAAGCACAGAGATGGGAAACAATCATGCAGAGGTACTATCAGAGTTTTGACATTGTGGGAGCACATGGTAAGATAAAACAGGATCACAGAAAGTCAGAGAAAGAGACATGGCCTGGCCCTTGAAGGCCCTGAAACCCAAACTTTGCTTGTAGGAACACTATAATAAAACGATGTCAGTCAATTCCTACTCTACTCCTACCATCACACTTTGCTGTGTGCTTCAAAATCCCACTGTCTTGGGATGCCTGGGTGGCTGGGCGGTTTAGTGTCTCCCTTTGGCTCAGGGCTTCTCCCCCTGCCTATGTCTCTGCCTCTCTCTCTCTCTCTCTCTCTCTCTCATGAATGAATAAATCTTAAAAAAAGAAATCCCACTGTCTTTTGGCACGGAGTATCACACTTGTCTTTTCTTCACAGCATTCTGAGTTGGCTTTATCACAAAGTTGACTTTCTCAGCAATGACTCTTTTAGAACACACGTGTTCCCAGAAAAAACATTTGACACACATTTGACAATGTCTGCCAGGTGCTTTTGAACTTGAAAACAACTTGGCTACAAAGAATATCTCAGTTTCACACCTTCTTTCTTTCAATACCTGCAGATACTACTATACTATTTTCAAGCAGTAGATTTTGCTTTATGGATTGGTGAAGCCAGCTTAATGTTAAGCCCTTACAAGGGACTTGCTTCTTCTACGAGGGTACCTGAAGAATTTTGTTTGTTTCTTTTAAGATATATATAAAACTGGGATTTATAAATTTCTGTAAGTTGTAATCTCATTTTTTTTTTCTGAAAAAATATATACCCTTTTCATTTGTGGCTTCAGTTCTTCCTGTATTCTATGGATATTATATCTCGATTAATTGATTTATTTGTTAACCTCTTTGTTATGTATCAGCATGTGGCTTTTCTTTTTTATTCATTGTCTCCTAATTAATTATATATCTCTTTCCTTTACATTTACCTCAAATCAATATGCCAGTTTTTCACTTTGAAATCTTTCTTCTTTCAGGTTCTAACTTGTATATTGGTCCCATTTTGACCTTATTTAGTGTCTTTATTTTTCCCTCCGCTCTGAATTATCCATTTTCATAACTTTGCATTGACTTGTCATCTTGTCCTAGAGCTCTTGTTTGGGGAATATAGTTGCTTAAAACCTATGGCATGAAGAACACTCATGCCATTGTTCTTCTGTTCCTTGGGTTATGTTTAATTTCAAACTGGGGATTTTTCCTTTCTTTTGTCCTGTTTTGTTTTACTCAGTGTGTTAATATAGTTAATGGGCCTTGCCCCCACCCCCCACCTCCCACCCCATTACTCTTGTTTAATTTGGAATTTGTATTCTTACCTCACCATATTTTATTCTGGGAGTGAATTTACTCTGACATGCTTTGTTTTTGTCTTGCTGTGGTAGCTGACATATTCACTCTCCCTGCCTCTGGAAGAAGATGTCCACTCCCCCAATCCCTAGAGCCTCTGAATATGTTACTTTAAGTGTTAAAAGAGCCTTCACAGAAGGGAGTAAGTTAAGGATTTTGAGAGAGAAATACTCTGGATTGCTTGTGTGGGGCTGATATAATAAAAAGAATCCTTAGCAGAGGGGAGTAAGAGAAAAATAGAATAGCGATGTGTGATGGAAACGGTTGTTGAAGCGATGTGTTTGAAGATGAAGGAAGGGAACAAAAGCCAAGGAATGCAGGCAGCCTCGAAAGCCTGGAAAAGAAAAGAGAACAGATTCTCCCCTGGAGCCTCTGGGTGGAACCAGTGCCACTATCACCTTGATTTCAGGCTGTGAGATCCGTATCAGACTTCTGGCCTCTGGAACTGTATGTGAGATAATAAATTTTTATTTTAAGTCACTAATTTCTTCTATTTTACTGTAGCAGACATAGGGAATTAACACAGTAAAGGATGTTTAGAACAATTCTTCCTTAGATCTGGACATAATCTGAGCCATTTTACTTTTGGGTGGAATACTTTCTTTTTTTTTTTTTCTTCCAAAATGTATTCACTCTTAATTTCATGAATCTCCTTAGTCACTAGTCTGGTCAAGGAAATATTTGTGGTTATTTCATTGATTATATTTTGTTTGTTTTTGTTTTTGTTTTTGTTTTAATCTCTGATTGCCAGTTCCTTCCTGGTGCTCTGCTCTGTAGGCATGTATTTTAAGGGGCTTGACTTCTATCCCTGGCAATGAATTCTGTCATATGTCCCTACCACACTTTGCTTACCCATTCCTCTGAAGTTGGAAACTAAACTAACATGACAGCTCCCTGCTAATATAAATAATGGTATTAGTATCAGTCTTGCAATGGTCCCTTTAAAGAATGAGATTATAGGATCATGGCTTATATGCTTATTTAATTTTATAATATGTTGACTAATTGTTCTTCAGCATGGCTGCAGAAGACATTTTAGATCATGAAGATTTGTTTTTTTTTAAATCCATATCCTTATAATCATGTGTATAGTTTGACCTAACTTTTACCAATGTGATACATGTAAAATAGTATCTAATTTTTGTTTTTACTTTCTCTGATCGGTAAGAAGGCTAAGCATTCTTGATGAATGTGCCTGCCATTCAGTGACTCTAAGAGGCTGAGCCTCTAGTAAGTGAAGGGAATGTACAGAGGAAGCACCCACTGGGGCCAGAGAAGACTGAAGGAGGCTCGAGACCATGGCCTGGTTCTAGTGAAACTGATAAATAAAGGTAAATACAGATTGTCTCTGAGGGAGGGGGGTGTATGCAGTGGTGGATGGGAGGTGGGATGGAGCTAACCACAGAGTTTGGACTCTGTACAGAGCCCAGCTGTTTCCAGAGGACATAGACTGGGGTCTGGAACAGATGCCTGGAGAATGAGACTTCTAGGCTTGACCAGAATAGGATTCATTATGAGGGCCAGGGAATGTAAATCTAGGGGTTTTCTCTTTCTCCAAACCTCTTGGGAAATAATTAGGAAAAGAATAGCAAAAGAGACAGTGCTTGTTGTAAAAATACACGAGCCTATTCCCAGTGGTGGGGGAAAATTCAAAACATTTTAGGGTTGTATAGAATTATGAAATGCCCTCAAATCCACACCTATACACTCACATATACCAAAGCTATAACTGTTTCACATAAGTTAAATAATATTACTAATAAGATCTAATGTGAATTGTTTTCTATCATTCAGGCATGGTTAAACCCTAGTTGTCTCAGGTATTGCCTTCTCTGTGGGGAGATTCAATGATGTGGTTACTGTAGACACAAGAAAGAGTGTTCTTTAGTTAATCCAAGTCCTCTTTTCTCTTGTTTTGATGTCAAGTGCAAGATACACAAATTCAAGTTGATGATAGTTCCCAGTGGATGAAAGCAATGGCTCTAGTCTGAGTTGTGGCAGTCCTTGAATCCTGTGAGTATCAGCAGGGTTCCTGGTGTGTGCTGATGTAATCCCTAGGTCACAGAACACTGATGCTGGCTTGCATCATAATAGCCCTGTTGGTATGTTGAGCACTGGTCAGGACAGTGATTTAGTGAGGAGGTAGTTTCTCAAGTGATTTGTTGTTCATGAGTGTACAAGTGAATTAGTTTGATTCTTCGTTATTGTTAGCCGACTCTCTGAGCTGAGTTTCAGGGAGAAAGGTACTGATTGGAGTCACTCTCTGAAGAGGTGAACCATGAAGCAGAAACGAAAAAGGAAGCATCTAGAAAGGACAAGTTCCCCTCAAACTGTCAAGAGGTCAAAAGGTATGTGTTAAGCATCTTCTCTGAGCACAGGGTGACAAGGAACTGCCTCTAAAGAAAGGAGGAGAGAAGAAGGCAAGCGGGGGAGGGATGTGTATATATGCTAGTCTTTCTGAGGGCTCAGATAGTCTCTGAGAGTCAAGAGAAAATTCAAGTGACCAAAACCTTGTCTCTGCAGCTTAAGACCTGTGCCATCTCTATGTCACTCTGGGTTACTGCACTACAGACTTAGTGAGTGGCTGATTAGTACTCTTTCTGTGGAAATTGTATTTTCCTATATTTTATTTCTGCCTAAGGGCATTGATGTAGTATAGGATGTTATTATAAGTTTTCCAGTAGTACTTTCTCCTGTTAATGAAGAAGAAAATGTGGCTCATAGAAGTAACGAGAAATTTTTAAAAGAGCACTTGAAACTGGTTGTACAGGGATGAGAGTATAAAGTCAGAATTTACTTACTCAGAAGCAAAAAAGAATTTTGTCTCAGACTATGAGAATGTAAATGCGGGGTTCCTATCTAAAATGCAAGAAAAGGGCAGAATATGTACATATACCACTGTTTAATGATAATGGTTAAATTGAGGAGATTGTTTCTGAAGAAATGGAAAACTGAAGTAGTTCTGGTTGCTATGGAAATTAAAAGTAAACAAGTAACATCTAGGAGGAGAAATCATTGTTCAGTGCTGGGGAGTTGGGGGAGGGCAGATTAAGGCTAACCCTGAAGTTACAAGTGTTGACTCCTACTTGGGAAGAGGACTTGATATTTGGAACAATGTTTGTGCTTTCTGGGAGAGAAGCCTGGAAAGCGAGGTTATCTGTATTTTACCTGCAATAAAATTAGCCCGTGTTGAGAGTTGTTATTGAGTGTAAAGTATGAGACATGGAAAACATGTACTCATAACTGTGTTTCCCATATACACACATATAGAATATAAGTATGCCAGGAAAAGGTAATTAATATCAAATATAATTGTCCACTTACTCTGTACCAGATCCAATTATTTGCCTCTCAAAAACACATTACGTCCTTACGTCATTAGTGAGAGTAGATTTGGCCCTTGTAACTAGTACACAAATGAATCGGTTTCTTGCTTATATAACAACTCAGAGTATATAAAAATGGAATATGGCAAGTCTCCAGGGCTGATAGAATCTTTGCTATCATCAACCTGAGCTTTAAAATAGACCCTGGATTATCAACATCCCAACTAGCTGGAAAAGTGAAGAGCGTGGAGGGACCCAGAAGAGGTATTTTTGGTTCTGTTTGGAAGGGTCACATGTCATTTCCACTCATTTTCCATTTTCAAAAACTTAATCCCATTGTCAGAACTGCCGCAAGAGATGCTGATAAATACAATCTAGTAGTATGTCCAGGTAGAAAGGAGATAGCTTGCACTTTCTGCTCCAGTTACAAGGAACATTGTACAAACCCAACTCCTCCTGATAGAAACACAATAAGTGAACCATATTATGCTCTCCATGAAAATGGAGGCTATGTGTGTTCACTAAACGTGTCTTGTCTATACTCTTCTTGTTTGTTTAATGGATGGATAAATTCGCAAACACCAATCATGGGCCACATCTTTATTATTTTTGTGTGATTTCTCAGCAAGTACTAACGTAGAAGAAGTTCTACAGCATGAACAAAGCGCCGTGGCCTCAACTTCAGGCCAGACAGAAAAGGACTCTTCTTCCTCTTCAGAATGCTTCAGCACCTCCTCCCAAGAAAAGCTCACTGGTGCTGGTAAGGAGAGTTTATTGAATAAAATGGAATCTAGGTAGAAGCCAGAGATGAACTGAGTGATTCTGATCATCAGTTGATGAAAGGCTGACCAAAACAGAAAGAAACTCCAACTGTATCTCTGTCTTCTTCTCTGACCAGTGGTAGAAATCATCAGTTGCAAGGGAAAAATACTTAAAAGGAGTGGAGTAATCCCAAAAAGATCAGCAGAGAGCAGTGTTTTATTTGAGGAAATGGTGGGAGAGGGTCTGGGTATGAGAATTTTACCAGAGAAACATGGAAGGGTAGGTCAGTATCAACCAGCAAAAGCACATATGTTATCCCGGTGCAGACTCTCTGCACTCCTTATTCTCATCATTCATTTCCTTATAATTTCCATATGCACCTCAATTCTCTATGCCATGTTTTTGTTCCTGCTACACAAACACAGATAATTTTTCTGACTTCTAAAACCCAAGCTTAGTTATCCCTGTTTTTAAATGTCATAGAAGCATACAATGTATAGTTTTTGTCTGGTTTCTTTCACTCACCATTACATCTGTGAAATTTATCTAATATAACTAATTTAAATATAAATATAGATTATATCTATGCATATGTATTAATATAAATATAGTCTCGAAGTTCATTTATTCTTTCTCTTAAAACCTTTGATTTTTACATCCTCTAATGTTATTTCATTCTTCCCTTATATTTCACAAATATGTCAAGTCTAGTCTCGAAGAGAATATTAAGTCCTATAACAAAATATAAACACTGAAATCCGTAGACATAGGACGCAGAATCTGTACACATGGATATGTGCTAAACTGAAACCCAGAAAGCATACATACCATTATCACTTACACAAAATTCATCTCATATTCAGATTCACAAGCACCAAATCAATTACACTTTAAGCCCTAGCTCTGTTTAAACCAACATGTTAGGAACATATAGACACAAAGCACATTGCACCCATCACACCGTTTTGCCACAGTAGGTATGTAATGCACATATCAGACATATCCATAAGAGGTGATGATGATTTTCAGCAATTAACTAATGAGCAACGAGCTTGGTTAGCATGGAAAGAGAGACATTGACATAAAAATAAAGAATGTGTTCTTCAAAAGTTAAGATTTTGTCTCCTTTGAGGCAGTAAATCTCTAGGAGGTAGAATGCAGAGGATAAAAATGTAACAAATATAAAGGAAGGCAAATGGTACTGAAAATTCTAACCAAGATGAATGAATATGAGGACCCATAGTAGAGGATCCAAATAGAAGAATAGGATGCTGAAAGATACCAATTCTCTGCCCAAACTAAAGATTACTGTTCAGAACAAAGTATTTCCATAGAATCAATGGGAAGAATAGGTTAGGGTGAAGAGTATAGGAGGGGGAACAGAATGGAATCAGCTGTTTTTCTGACTTATATTCAATTTTTTAGGAATCTTAAAATCAAGCAAATGTGATCCACCACCTGGCCACTCTTTGGAAGACAATACTGCGGTCCCTGAGGCAAAAGGTGAATCCTCTGAATCAGAATACTTCTGTTATTCCTCCTTGAGTCATCTGTCTTCTACTGGTAAGGGGAAAAGAAAGGCAAGCAAAGTCTGGGAAGATTAGGGCAATGGGAGCCTGAACAGACTGGTAGACACCCAGCTCAGCATCTCTCAGTTAGTGGGAGAAAGAAACACATCAGACCCAGTTATAATCTTATTCTCATCTCTTATTTGGGAATCTGAGTCTCTTGTTCTTGTATCCTCACTAGGAACTGAATACAAACAGTTTTCATGGGGCAGAACGGTTTGCTCAGTGGTTTAGCGCCGCCTTCAACCAGGGGCCTGATCCTGGAGACACAGGATCCAGTGCCATGTCGGGCTCCCTGCGTGGAGCCTGCTTCTCTCTCTGCCAGTCTCTCTCTCTCTCTCTCTCTCTCTGTCTCTCATGATTAAACGTAAGTAATCTAAAAAAACAAAAACAAAAAGAAAAAAAAACAGTTTTCACTATCAGATGGTAGAGAGAAACTCTGTGCATTCATTTTGGGGAAAATATCATTTATTGAGGGATGTATCCAGAATTGCTGTGATGTCAGTTAAACCTACAAGCGAAGAGTTAATGTAAAATTAAACCAAAGATTGCAGTACTCTAGTAATTTCCCACTGAAGGAATGTAAAAGAGCTCTGAATCGTTAGTCATCCATGTAAAAGAGTCTTATAGGTAATGACTTACTGAACATGAGCTCCCATGTAAAACTACAAAACACATTATCTAAAGTAGATTCTGCAAACACAATGAACACTAAATTTAGCTTCAAAGAAAATCATTTAATTAAACAATAGGAATGGTAAATAAGAATGTTTACAGTTATTAAACGAGTAAAAACATAAAACACTATCAATAAAAAGATTTAGAAAAACAAGTTTTAGAAATGAGAAATAATGTTCTAGAAATCATAAAAAATGTGGATGAGTTAAACATCACATTTGTCAGAGGAAAAGAACATTTGTGACCTGAAGGCTGGAGCCAGGGAATTACTTACAAATATAAATCAGAGTAATCAATACATTGGAAATATGAAAAAAGGATTAAGATAAATGAGGAGAAAATGTGACAGAATGACATATCAAACTAATGCTTGTTTAGAATAAAACAGAGAACGTAAGACAGATAAAGAAGTAATTGCCAAGATGTTTTTTTCAGAACTCTGGAAGATACAAACCCTTAGAATCAGGAAACATTATTAGGGAGCTCGTTACAGAAATGGCAAAAATAAATCCCCACTAAACTAAGGACACTAAAGCCAATATTCAGAACCTCAATAACAAAGATGTTAAAGCAACTGGGGAGAAGCACACCGTCTTTCAAAAGAATGGTGATCTGTCAGGCAGTGACCATATCCACAGCAATTATCTAATAACAATATAACATAATGTGCTGGATGAAAAGAACAGTCACATCATAAAGAAAAGAAGGGTGAAAAAAAGACAGGTTTCAGATAAAAAAGTAGAAAACATAAAAGATAAAAAATTTGAAAACACAGAACGTATTTGGAAAGATGAAATGGAAGCCAGGAACGGAAGGTGAGCTGAGAAGTCTGTGATTGAATGCCAGTAGGTTTTGATGATTTCCACACCCAAACCAGGAATCACTGATTCGCAGATAATCCACCAAACAGATGTAACTGAAGTACTGCATGACAGTCACATACAACATGACTGGGAGCTCAAGTATTCTAAGCTCCTTATTTTGCACAAAGAATGGGTGGCACCATTGACTCAAATAAACAACTCTACACTCAGAAAAGAAAGGAAATCAGGTAAATAGAGCCTGCCCGTTTGTAAAGCCCCTAGTCAGTCCAGAGTATGTGGAGCATTTATTATCATCTACCGAAGGCTTTAACAATTTACCGCAAACAGTGGATTAAGGACAACACAAATGTATTATTCTCTTATGGTTCTAGAGGTCAGAAGTCTAAAATACGGCATATGGACCGCTCATCTAATCCCAAATATGTTCCCATCTCAGGGTCCTTAATCTAAAAATATCTGCAAAGTCCCTTGGGCCTTAAAGGTAACATTATGGACTCTGCAGATAGGATATGGGCATCTTCTGATGAAATGCGTGAGACACAGTGACGTATGTATAGTCAGGGAAACAAATACTAAAATATATGGACTGTACACTGTGATGACACAATTTCAAGACACACCGCAGCGACCTCAATAAAGACAATGTACATATATTATATCCAGCTAGCCATGAGCACTTGGGAAAAAGTAAAAATGGTCGAATGCTTCTATTTTGGAGCTTTGGCCAGGAAAGAGACTATACTATCCATGAGTGTCTGACACAGAGTAAGCAATCCAAGTGCACTGAATATATGAAACACTAGATATATCTTTTTAATTCTAATTCAAATTACAGAAATCTTAAAGAAGCAAAAGGATACACCACAGCCTGGTGAGAGTACCTCACAGGAAGAACACAGTGCCGTTGTCTCAAGTGACCTCCCCTGTGCCTCTGACAATAAGAATACGGGTAAGTCGAGATGTCTGAACTGGAGGTGGGTAGTGGCAAAGGGAGATGTAAGCATGGCTGAGGCTCCAGCTGAGCATTTCTATTTACAGACTCATAGATGAGAGATATAAAGTGATCCAAGCCCATGTCCAGATGAGAGGGATAACACAAGGTCTTTTTTCTCTCCAGGAGATGTTCATTGCATCTATATAAAACAAAGCCTGGAGATTCAAGGGGAATCTCAGAGAGGACAAATATCCATAAGTGCAGGGCCATGTTTGCAAAGGTGGAGACTAAAGAAATGTCAGATCTCTCGGAGAAATCTCTGACAGCTGGTGTGAAATGGGCCAGCAAAGAACAGATAGGGCATCCAAGAAGGAACCAGTAGATTTTGCTTTTTTCTCTAAGAGAGGACTGAACTCCTTAGCATATGTCCTTTCATGGGGGAAGAAGGGGCAGTGATTTGAAAGAGACCCTTCGATTCTTCTCCAACAACCTCCTAACCCTCATGAGCACACAGGAATATTTATTCCATCACACACTCTACTAGTCTTAGCACAAAGTCCTCTCACATTTATCCCTATTGACACTTGTCTCTTCATTTCCCATTCTCTGGTCCCATTTCTTTCTTTTCTTTTTCTTTTCTTTTTTTTTTTTTTGTTAAGGATCTTAATCATTTATTCACAAGAAACACATATAGAGAGAGGCAGAGACATAGGCAGAGGGAGGAGAGGCTCCCTCAGGGAACCCAACGTGGGACTCAATTCCGGGAAGCCAGGCTCATGCCCCGAGCCAAAGGCAGGTGCTCAACCACTGAGCCACCCAGGCATCCCTCTGCTCCCATTTCCTTATACTCTCAGACAGACTCATAAATTCAGATCCTCATATCTTGAACCTTCACAACTCATTTTGCAGCATATGTATTCCTCAAGTTTTCCTTCTCTAATGTCATTCCTTAGATACTATCATCTCAAACTCACACAAATAATCTCATTCTTGTAGAACTTCATATTTCACATTAACAGGGAACAAAGCCACACAATCATATAACATCGTGTAAAACTCCTCTGTCCCAAGTTGCTTAGGCCCCTCATGTAATTCCATAATCTAGGACCTCGTGTGAGGTCTCGCCTCTAACCTTGCCTCTATCCTAGCACTTTCACAATCTCAACAGATCTCACAAAATTACGCAGGTCCATATCTCTCTCATAAATCAAATAGACAGTACGTCACAACTTGAACCTCAGTAGTACATGACACCCAGATCACTCATACCACCTTCACATATATGGGATTATGCTGTACCATCCGCTAATATATGATGCTCATGCTACCTTTACGTAGAATGGCCATGGCACCCGTACGCCTCCTACGTAAAATTGTTGAAGAAACATGACAGACACGTACACAATCAGATAGTACTCACCGAACACGGTACACATACTACGTCTCTAAAAAATAATCCACCCCCCACTGACTTGTCTCATGCCTATAACATGACCTACCAGATACTCTTCAGTGACCTAAGAGACAAAGTAGGTGCATTTTGTGAAGTTAAATTTGGGTACAAGCTTCAAAAAACTTTTTAAACATAGGAAGAGACTTAATATGTTTGAGTTATTTTATCAGGAACAGAAATTTACCTATTTACTGAGTGTTGAGTTTGGAAATGTAGATTAAGAGGAAGAAAAACTAACTGGCGATTTTCGGGATGTGTTGAAGTTCATGATAGAGGTAAAACCCGATCCCAGAAATATACATATTTTACGAGGAAAACAATCAACAACTTAGAATTTAGCTGTTAATTGGGAAAGTTTAGTGGTAGGCTTATGAGTATGGTAAGTATAGAGGCAAAAGCTGATCAGAACAATGTGTGTGGAACATGAGGAAGATGACACCACTAACTAGGCCAAGTGACAGCTGAGCCACTTGGCCAGTCCGTAGCTCCTGACAGTTGAGCTGTGCCCATGCTTGGAAGTGCCGTCTGGAGTCAGCTTTGGGGATCCCCCTGGAGTCTCCAGTCCTGCAGAGCTGTGCAGCCCTCAGGTGAGGTCCCTGGAGCACAGGAGCAGATATGTGGAAGAGGAGGCCAACAGATCACAGTCTGTCATTTCTATCCTGTAAATCCTAACCCTCCCCAGAGGCAACACGACCTCAGTATCATAAACCACAGGTGGCAGACTGAAGACCTGTACTGACATACCTGCTCTGCATTTATTCTTGTGGTAAATGGAGTAGTAATAACAAATAATATGGGCACCTTACCATGTGCCAGGCAAGAATTTGAGCCTCTGATCAACTGCAGGAAACAACCTAGGGCTCTCATGCTCTCTTAGGTAACCAGACATTTCATTCCAGCAAATATTTTTAGGTACCTAGATTTTAGACCTTTGGATAGAAGCCAGACTATAATCTTCCTGGGAACAAGTGCTGTGTGTGTTATTATACATGGTATTTCTCGAATGTTTAATGGAGGCAAAGATATCATCTATCTGATTGTCCTTCTCTTTCCCAGAAGTCTTAAACACAGATGAAGACATTCTACTTTCTGGACCCTCTGGGTTGGCCCAAGGCCACAGCCAGAGGGCAGAAGTTTCAGACTCAGAATATATTTCCCGTATCTCTCCTGCAGACAAGCTCTTTGACAGAGGTAATATGGTGGGAGTGGAGGGGCTGGGGGGAAATCAGGCAGGGAGGTGAGGCAGCATGTTAGCCAAAAATTAGAATTACGAGCCTATGCCCCGCAATGCCATAAATGACCCCTTCTCACGAGGACTGTCCAAGGTCTGTATTCCTAATTAATAAGCAGAAATGTACCAGGGAGGCATCCCTGTCTTCTTTGGAAGAAGTTCTTAAAAGATCTGAATGAGAAGATAAAATATCTAAGAGAAATGTGGAAATATATTTTCGGAAAGGAAGTTTGGGCCATGACCGTGAAGTCTTAATTTGAACATTTCCAGCACCAGGGTTCCCCGGGAACCTTGAAAATTCATTTTACCTGCATTTGTACATTATATATCTATCTTTTTTAAAGATTATATTTATTTTTTTATGAGAGGCACAGAGAGAGAGAGAGAGAGAGAGAGAGAGAGACAGGCAGAAGGAGAAGCAGGGTCCATTCAGGGAGCCTGTAGTCGGACTGGATCCTGGGTCTCCAGGATCACACCCCCAGCTGAAGGTGGCCCTAAACCACTGAGCCACTGGGGCTGCCATCTATCTATCTATCTATCTATCTATCTATCTATCTATCCATCCATCCATCTATCCATCCATACCTCCTCCGTGTGTTTTTAAGGGTTTATAGATAGATACCAGATATCAGTACATACGTAGAGAGATACACATGCAGAATTCTTCATAAAATTGCACCCCATGCCCCCTCATTGCACAGTGTCCTATAAGGAAAACCAAGCTGAGAATATCCTACTTTAGTGACTGCATACTGTTTTACAGGCATGGTTCTAAGTGTCCAATACTCTCTACACATGTCCAGAAATCTCACGAGATAATATCATGGTCATTCACTATAAACACAGTTTTACTAATTATTATTTCGTTATATTTAGGAGTAAGTGAAGTTTTAAAAGATAAAGTCACCTGAAAATCGTAGCATTTCAATGAAGAAAGTCACCTTAGTTTCTATGAGAGTTAAGTCTCATGTGTGGTAATGATGTCTAACTAATAATATCCATTCAGTGTAGCTCTTTGAGTTGACACAGACTCCAGAAGATGCCATATCTCAGAGTTTTGTTTTGTTTTTAATCCTTTCCCCAGAATTCTGGAAGAACCAAGAGAATGTGCCTCAGCCTGAGTCATATGTGGTCTCTCTTGGCAGTGAGATTGCAGGAGAAAAGTCTTCTTCCTCAGAATACGTCTGCATCTGCCCTTCTGGTAAGTTTATCCTCGCTAAAGAGGACGGTGAGGGAAATACACAGGTCGCCTCTGAGCAGAGACAGCAGGTACAACTGAGCTGCTCAGCCCAAGCCTGACTTATCTTATTCTCCCCTTGAGAGCAGAAGAGGGCTTCAGGGCAGAGGGACTAGGACTGAAGCCCCTGCAGAGGAACAGAAAGGGAGTGTAGCTTCAGGGGGAGGACCCAGTCACCGTTGTAGCTTCAGGTCAAGTAGAGCCCCGCAGTGGTGTGGACATTTCATCACACCCTTCCCCCTCAGAGGTGCATGAACTCATCCTCACCCACACTCCTGCATCTGTGTTCCTTCCTACCAGTTCTGGTCCCATTTCTCCTTCCTTTTCTCCTTGCCTTCATTCCTCATTCACTTTCTCAGTCTCTGGCATGGCATAGCTACACCCTTGTCCCTTCATTCCCTCACACAGTCAGACTCATCCACTCACACACTAATACCATAAGTCCTTTACAACCCCTTGTACAGATCACCTGTTTTAACTCCCTCACACTAAGCCAAACTGCAGAAAATGGATATACCCTGAGGAGGATGGACTTTCATGTACAGCCTTTCTCATCCACATGCCACTTCACTCATGAAGACTCGGGCACTTCACAGAGCGGCATATTTCAGTAGCTCGGGTCACTTCTGCTGGCATTCTAAGCTACAGTGTCAACAGGAAACAGCATTATTCCCGCACTTGTTCACATGCTCTGTCACACTATGTAACACACATGCACACACTCATTCACTGTCACCTCTGAGTAACATCAGAAACAGTCACCAGGGGTGCCTGCGTGGCTCAGTCATTTGAGCATCCGACTCTTGGTTTCAGCTCGGGTCATGATCTCAAAGTAGTGAGATCCAGCCCCATGTCACACTCCACGCTCAGCAAGGAGTCTGCTTGTCCCTTTCCCTCTACTTCTGCTCTCTCTGTCTCTGTCTCTCTCTCACAAATAAATAAATAAATACATTCTTAAAGGAAGCGTTCAACCAGATGTGTCCCAAAACACACATGCAAGTCCACAAGACACACTACACCCACATTCCCGCATAGTTATAGCAGGTACACACCTCAAATAAAACACACCACTCATAGAATGCCGAAATACCACATGTGTACAGACTTCTGCTCCACACATCTGCATGGGAATATTCTCATGGCCACCTTGACACCTCCGGACGTCACATACAGACTCTATTTGTCTTACGTTTGAAATTCTCTTTCGTAGGAAGCCATCAAAAACACCAAGATGTTTCTCATCCTGGACAATCTGAGCAACATGAGACTTCTTCGCCCTTTCCATATGTCTCATTTCCATTCCATCTGGTCAGTAGTACTCAGCCCTCTGAGCCCTCAGTACAACCACAGAAGGAAAGGCTCATGAAAATTTACTACATGCATGTCCAAATGAAAAGGGGGGTGGCTGTCTTAAGTGATTCAGAGGAAGAGCAGGAGCCTCCCTCAAAGAAGGCAAGACTAGAAGAAATGGCCTTTCCTGAAAAGGTCCATACAGAAGTCACCCCGTCTCATGTGTGTACGAAGGAACTCCTAACTGGCAGTGAGTCCAGCTGGAACAGTGAAGCTCAAGAGGAAAAGGAGGAGGCTGACAGCCCAGCAGAGACTCCAGCTGTGGAGGAATGTTCCAGGGCCAAGACCCCCGAATGGCTTGTGGCCCTGGATAGTGGCTTCAGGTGCATGGGCTGCTGCCGGGTCTTCCCCAGCTTAGAGGCCCTACGGGAGCACGTCCAGCATGGGGTCACTGAGGGCTTTAGCTGCCATACTTTCCATCTGGCCTTAGCTTGGCTGAAGAGCAAGAAGAACAGGGCAAAGAAGAGAAGGGGGGAGAATACCGGGAAGAGAACACACCGAGGCCAGAAAGAACATCATTCTGGCATGAACATGTCTTCATGCTAATAAACAGACTCTCTTCAGCCCCTGAGAGAGAGAAAGTAGAGTAAACAGACTCTACCAAGGGGCTTTCTTTATCTTCTCTAAACAACCCTAGTACCCACCTCTATTTATACACATCTACCACCCCGCCACTACCAGTGCACCAGCAGCAACAGGAGCAGAGGACCCCTTTCCACTCTATCCACTGCTCTCCCAAGAAGGAGGAGAAGAAGGTGGTTCTCACCATGCGGAACAGCAAGACACTCACATGCAGTCTAAAGAGCATCGTACACCAGCGTATCCTCTCTACCACTACACTGAAAAAAGACTCCCTGGAAGCAGGGACTGCTGGAGGCCACATGGTCAAAGAGGTGAGGGCCCTAGGGCTAGGAGAACACCTCGAGGATGCCTGGGACTCAGGGTTCTGAGAAAAGGTTCATCCACCAGCGATGTCTCCCTGGGTTCTATAATAACTATGATGCATAATTTTCTTCAGAGGAATATATACTTGGGGTGGAATACTTGATGGATGATGAATTAATGAGATTGCTTCCTTCCTATGCCTTTGAGGAGACGGGTAAGGACAAGACTAGTCAAGTAGGGCAGAGAAGCCTGGGCCCATTATTCCTTAGATAAACCAGGTGTCACAGGAGTCTTAGCCCTGGGCCTACCTCCCTTTCAAGGGCAGAGCAGAGATGGACAAGGGTTAGTATGAAGGCTAGACACAGTCCCACCTTTTTCCTGGGTGAGGGTGAGATCTCAGATGTCATGTGAGTTTCATACCTGGAAGAACCTGCTAGGGAGTTACAACCACTTGAGAGAAACAACCAGAGGACTCCTATTTAATATATCCTAGGAGCCAGTAGTTCTGGCTGCTTCCTTTAAAGTGTCAGATGCAACTGGAGAAGAGAGAAAAAGAAGCTACTCTTCTGCTGTGGACCATTTCTGGCATTTCTGGCTTGCCTTTTTTTTTTTTCTTTTAGAGCAACCGGGGTTGTTGGGGATGGAGGGGGTGTTGGTGAAGGGAGAGAGAAAATCTTAAGCAGGATCCCCCAGCAAGGAACCTGACACGTGGCTTAGACTCACAACACTGAAATCATGACCTGAGCCAAAATCAAGTCGGATGCTTAATTGAGCCACCCAGGCACCCTGATTTCTGGCAACTTTTAATGTGTTGCTTCCTGGAACATCCCCATATTCTTTTATGAAGTTTCGCAATTCCCATATCTTGTTCTTTATTCTCCCTACAGCTGCGAGTGCCTTATTCTAAGAGGTCAGTAGAGGGGTTAAACGTAGACGAAGTTGCAAAGACGTTGCAAAATGAATGAGAGAGAGTATGGCTTTTTAGTCAATGGGATATAGGAAGGGCTCATCTTCTGGGGTCCAAAAGTCAGTTAGATTGGAGCCTGGGAATTGCCCTGAATCTTTTGAATCATGTAGAGCGAATGAACATTTATCATAAAAATAAGAAAAGCTGCCTTCCTCACTGAATGATCCTCTTCTCTGCTTTGGTTTTCTCACAGCAACACAGACCCATCACCCCAAAGATTTCAAACAACAGTATCCAGCACATTCCTGCAGTCTGATGGGAGTATAGACGTTTTCATGAGTCCCATAGCATCAAGGGAGGACCGGCTAAAGATGGATGTACCTGATCCTCTGCAGCTGCTCCCAGTTACCTGGAGAAATGTGGTGCCCAGCTCTGGAGAAAATATCCACAGAGAGGCGTGAGAAGCCCAAGGAATGCGGGGAATACCAGGCCCTCAGGAGCCCTGAGAGGAAAGAGTCTCTGCTCCTGCTGACTCTCCCCCACCCTGCCAGAGTCAGGCACCTCTGAAAATCCCTGCAATATTGCCTTGTGGGGAAGAGGGCGGTATTGCTAGAGGTGTTAGTACTGTGGAAAACACATTTCTCCTACCTAGAGCTTTCACCAGTGGAGCAGAAGATTGATGACAGCTTGGCAGGATTCGGGGGAGGAGACTGCTAACTTGACAAAGAATCTAGTTTGAGTTCTGCTTGCGGCTTCTCAAATCCCTTGCATTTACTGCAGGTGTGAACACCTGGCTCATAGTCTTACTCTCCAGCCTGGCTATAGATTTTTCACCCCATCTAACTTATTTCCCTCCTCGACATCTTATATCCATGAATATGTGCCTGAAGACTCTGACTATGTGGTAGATTGTAATCCATACCCTTCCTCCCCTGTACTCGCACCCACAAGTTTCTGCCAGTGTAGTCTTCGTTAACAGTTTTACTTATTTTTCTATATCCTTTCCTTTATATGCACATATATCTTTCTCTGTATCATTGTCTAATACGTTCACCTGCCTGGTTATTTGACTGGGGGACAGACATTCTTATTACTGAATGAGGAAAAGCTACTGCACAAATGAAACAAAAGCAAAGAAAATACCCTGCTTGGCTTTTCTGGGCACGTGTATGTTTACAAACAGTTGATATACAGTCATAGGAGAGAGGATGGAACACCCTCATCAGGGACGATCAAATGTGTGTCCACAAGGGTGCCCAAAGTCATAATCCAGTTTTAAGCTTACTAATTTTAGAAACATAAAAAATAAAACAAGTTTTTAAAAGTAAAATTTGCATGTTGAATTATTTGCCTATAACTTACACTTTAATTGTGTATTTTCAAATATTAATTTTAATTTTTCTTTGTCACTTTGCTTGTCTTCAACTGGAGGGACAGAAACAAAAAAATTAAAATGTTCTTTATAGTTCACAAAACTATATAAGAGAAAGGAAATTAAAATAGTTCAACTTTCAAATGGTGGTCTATCATTTTTAGCTTAGCACTTCTGAAGTCATTAAAGCTTGAAACTGCTGGCTGACTTTTGGGACATATATACGTATATATGTATACATACAAGTGTGTATATATATTTTAATGAACCCCTTTGTTTCTATGATATTTAAAATAATTTTTAGAAAGTTTCAAGTTATTGATGATTTTCTTGAAGCTTTTATTTATTCATGAGACATACAGAGAGGCAGAGACATAGGTAGAGGGAGAAGCAGGTTCTCTGTGGGGAGCCCAATGTGGGACTCATTCCCCTGACATAATCCTATCAATGGGTCCCTTCATCTGCCAGAAACAGGAAGAATGACAGAAGATATCCAACTGCTTCTGTCTACTCAATTGGTTTATTTTAACCTGATCTGTTTGCTGAAGTTTATACAAGTTAAAAAAAACAGAAAATACATGATTTGTTTCTGGCCACAACTGAATTTCAAAGAGATAATAGTCATTTTGTAACTTAGGAAGCCTGTCTTTGATGAGAACAGAGAACTTTTTAAAAGTTCAATAATTTTATTTCATTTAAAAAGAAAAGGGAGTGTCTGGCTGGCTGTCAGTAGAATGTGCAACTTTTGAGCTTGGGCTCCTGAGTTCGAGACCCATGTTGGGTTAGTGATTGCTTAAAACAACAACAAAACAACAAAAGCCTTAAAACAAATATACAATGCCATTTTTTTCTTCTAAGCATTTTATATTGTTCTCATGAGATTTAAGCATTAGATACATTTTTTCCTTCATATTCAAATAAGTCAATACAGAGTATGGATTTTTTAGATTTCTAATCCACCAAACTTAAGTACTTTCATAAGAAAATATAAAAACTATGTCTTTTTGACCACCTAATTATATAAAAATTATTTAAACAATGGCAAGATTACTTATCAATTGATCTTTAAACTTAAAATTTTTATTTAAATGCGATTAACATACAGGGTATTTAAGTTTCAGAGGTAGAATTCAGTTATTCATCAATTGCATACAACCCCCAGTGCTCCTCACATCACATGCCCTCCTTAATGTCCATCATCCAATTACCCATCCCCTCCTGCTCACCGACCCTCCAGCAACCCTCAGTTTGTTTCCTATTAAGTGTCTTATGGCTTGTCTCCCTTTCTGATTTTGTCTTATTTTTCCCTCCCTTCTCCTATAATCCTCGGTTCATTTACCTTGTTTCTTGTTATCAAATACTTTTAAATCAAGTGAAATAAATAGATGTATTTCAGACTTTAAGAAATAACATATTGCAAATAAGCTGAAGTTTCATTGCTCATTTCATTGCCTCTCATCTCTTCCTCAAACCAAATCACCTTTTTTTTTTTTTATTGGAGCTCGATTTGCTGACATATAGCATAACAACCAGTGCTCATCCCGTCAAGTGTCCCCCCTCAGTGCCCGTCACCCAGTCACCCCAACCCCCCACTCACCTCCCCTTCCACTACCTCTTGTTCGTTTCCCAGAATTAGGTGTCTCTCATGTCCTGTCACCCTCTCTGATATTTCCCACTCATTTTCTCTCCTTTCCCCTTTATTTCCTTTCACTATTTTTTTATATTCCCCAAATGAATGAGACCATATAATGTTTGTCCTTCTCCGATTGACTTACTTCACTCAGCATAATACCCTCCAGTTCCATCCACAACCAAGCAAATGGTGGGTATTTGTCGTTTCTTGTTTTTCTTTTTTTTATTTGTCGTTTCTAATGACTAATATTCCATTGTATACATAAACCACATCTTCTTTATCCATTCATCTTTCGATGGACACCGAGGCTCCTTCCACAGGACATTGCTGCTATACTCATTGGGGTGCAGGTGTCCCGGCATTTCACTACATCTGTATCTTTGGGGTACATCAAAAGTGCAATTGCTGGGTCCTAGGGCAGTTCTCTTATTAACTCTTTGTGGAACATCCACACAGTTTTCCAGAGTGGCTGTACCAGTTCACATTCCCACCAACAGTGGAAGAAGGTTCCCCTTTCTCCACATCCTCTCCAACATTTGTTGTTTCCTGTCTTGTTACTTTTTTACCATTCTCACTGGTGTGAGGGGATATCTCATTGTGGTTTTGAATTGTACTTCTCTGATGACAAGTGACGTGGAGCATTTTGTTATGTGCAAAGCATCTCTTCTAAAGAAGTTTACAGCCTTATGTGCATCCGTAGATGACACTACACAGTCTTCTTTTTTTTTCACAATCCTAATTGTATTCTATTCAAACCCTTCTAAGTTCTTTTTTTTTTCTCCCCTCAGCTTACGGATACGTACTGCTGTCATCAATGGTCTCTACTATCAGATGCAGGCCTGATTTATCCATTTTGAGTATAGTATGGTAATAAAATGTGGCTAAAATGCTGGGTTCTATTCATGCATTTCTCCATAGTTGGATATTTTATTTCCAATTTTTGCCTATTAAAAATATACAAGAGATAAACCTGCCCATGTATGTTATGAACAAATGCACAATTATGCTTTGAGGGTATACAGCTTAAACTGCTGTTCAATGGAATATATTCATCTCTATCATTGCAAAATGCTGCCAATTTTTTTTTTTACTTCTTCTAAGAAATGTAACTAATTTTTGTGTCTGCCAGAGTTGTTAGGATTTCTCTCTTTCATAGCCTTAAAAATTGGTAGCATCGGACTTTCTATTTTGTGAAAAATTGAAGTATCTGAAATAGCTCAGTGTTTGAGAAAAAACCAACCTTAATATATTAATTTATTAGTTTAGCCTTTTGTGATATTTGTGTATTTGGATTACATATAAGAAATACATAACTTATCCCTTTATTGTGTTTGCTCAAAGTCTTATGCTGTAGAACTAGAAATCTCTTCTATAATCTCAATAGAAAAAGGTTGCCCTTCATAGTTATGATTTTCAGGTGAATATAGCCTTTATTTGATGAAATAAGGCATCTTTAATCAAAGGAGCCCTACTTTTCAGAATCTCACATAGCTTTACTCAGCAAAATAAGTAGTCTTACCCACAGAAAAATAAGTTTTGTCCTATTATTACATTAAAGATGAAGAATATTTAGTCTGATTCTAAATACTTAGGAATAATTTGTCACAATGTCAACCTTTCTCATTCATGTCCTACCCGTAGCCACTATACCTCTTTTCCTCAAGAGAATGATCGTACATTACAGCATATTCCCCTGCTTTCCTACATCTCTTCTCCAATCTTTCTATTTAAAAGTAGAGCCTGAAAAATCAGAGGATCCACAGGAGGCAAAAGCTGATTGAACAATCATGACAAAGGTTTCAGAATGAGTACCTCCCCTGCCAGAGAATAGTTTTCCTATTTTTGCTCTGCAATACCATTTAATATTCAAAGACGTGACCTTGCAATTGCTATAGCAATTATGGCATTTAAAATACAAAAGTAAGGGGTGCCTGGGCGGCTCAGTCAGTTAAACATCCAACTCGTGATTTCAGCTCAGGTTGTGATCTTAGGGTCATGAGATCAAGCCCTGTGTCGGGCTCCTTGCTCAGCATCCACTTGAGATTCTCTTGTTCTCTCCTTGCCCCTCCCCCTTCTTACTCTCTCTCTAAATAAATAAAATCGTCAAAAAAATAAAATACAAAGATAAGATTTTAAAGATGAAGTGTGAATTACAGTGGAATGATTACTTAAGACAGGCTTAAAATCCAATTCCTGTTGCTATCACAAGCTGCTGCATTCACTTTGTGTACATATTTCTCAAGATTCTCCACACAAATAGAGTAAGAGATGTACATAGATATAGATACAGGTTAGAGATACTTACCTTTATTGTGTGCCAAAGAAAAACTGCACTGAATAGATGGTGTTGTTTTTCTGCCTCTTTGAGAGATAAATCTCCTAGACTTTTGCCAGTTTTTCAATCCAGAAACAGCTTTCTCAGGGACTGGGAGCCATCCCTTTGAAATGTAATCAAGAAAGATAGTGTCTGTGTCTCTTAGTCTGTGTGGGAGGGTAGAAGACTAAGTTCATATTAGTGTCACTTAGCAAACAGGAATGGTCTAATCACCCGGACCAATTGCCACTTTGACTACCTATAGCACTTTTCTACTAGCTCACCCCATTGCTTAAAAATTCTCCTGTATTTGTTTCATTGGAGTTGAATTTAATTTCTGTCCAGATGGAATAGTTTGGAATAAAGTTTTGCCTCTCTCAAAGAGGCAGAAAAACAACTTACAATTCCAAGTGTTCTAAAGTAAATGCTTTAAGAAACGACAAGTCAGGGCCAAGAGTCAGGGAGAAGCCTGTCTAGAGTTTGTTCAAACTGCCAGGTATGGACAGGCTGTCTTGGTGTCAGAAAGGTATAGGACAGTGTCAGGACACTAAGGTTGGCAGTTGATGATACAAGCATTTGCTGAACTTGAGGATGCTATTGTTTTAAAAGTCATATATAGTACACATTCTCCAGCCATATACTCAAAAGAACTGCTGGCAGATACCACTATGTAAAATAGGGACAATCAATTTAAGATTTCTCTGGAATTAACATTTTCCTTCTCTTAATCTCAGTATGTAGATTCATAAGATGATTGATGGCACCTCAGATCTAAACCCCAGAGGTAAAGATCACTTGTAAGGAAACAAGTTTACTTAAACAAAATACAAAAAGATCAAAGGTTTCCTGGGTGGCTCAGTTGGTTAAGTAGCAAACAGATTTGCTAATAGACTTAAAATAATGCTTACTTTCACGTTGAACTTTTTCATTATCGGGGCATCATTTTATTGCACTAATGGCTTACAAAAATAAAATTAATCCACATGTATCTAAATAAGAATGCACTTGCTAGTTTCTGGAAATTTACTTATAGAATTTGTTTTAAGAAAAGATAAACAAGCTGATGTTTATAGAAAGTTTATGGCTTAATTAAATAAAATTTGTAGTAACTAGAAATTAGGTGACATTTATCTTCATTTTGAGTATCAGTTTCATGGAACATTAAATAGATACTGGAAATCAATTATAAATGTGAAGTCTAGATATATATTTGGCAAAGTATATATTACAATCGTGTGGGAGGAAAACAGTAGACCATTTGCATGATGAATGAACTATTTAAAAGTTACAAGATTCGTTCAGGTTGAGAATGTATGTAATAGTTTGGGGAGACTTTCAAATATTTTTAAGAACCTTTATTAAAATCATCAGACATTAGTATCATGCCCGAGTATTTTTGCATCAACCCCAAGTTTGTTTCAACTCTTCAGGTAAGAAAAAATTTGAAACAGTCCCTTGCCATTTCCTTGTATGGGTGAGATAGTCAATTATCAGGATGAGAGCGGGAGTCAAGAAGCTCTTAAAGGACTTTATTTTCTAGGTGTACGAGAACTACAAAGAAATCTTTAATAAAATTTTCCTTGGATTTCTTATGGACCTACCACTTGGAGCATAGCACCTTGCTGGACATTTACCCATGTGGAAGAGAGAAAAAAAATAAAAGACACTGCCACACGACCTAAGTAAATAATGTTTAGATTATGCCAAAGCTACAGTTTTTGCAGTGCAATGTTCTTGTTTACAGCAGCAGCATATGAATCTTTTAAATGTAGTTTCAAAATAAATATTAAATCATATATTTTCCGTAATTAATGCAGGAAAGATGAGGTATAAACCTATCACTTTCTACTAGGAGGTAGAAATAGCAAGGGCAATAAAACCTAGATTTCTTTTATTATTTTTAAATTTTTTTATTGGAGTTCTGTTTGCCACCGTATAGCATAATATCCAGTGCTCATCCTGTCAAGTGCCCCCCTCAGGGCCGGTCACCCAGTCACCCCAATCTCCACCCACCTCCCCTTCCACTACCCCTTGTTCGTTTCCCAGAGTTAGGGGTCTTTCATGCTCAGTCACCCTCACTGATATTTCTCACTCATTTTCTCTCCTTTACCCTTTATTCCCTTTCACTATTTTTTCTATTCCCCAAATGAATGAGACCATATGTTTGTCCTTCTCCGATTGACTTACTTCACTCAGCATAATACCCTCCAGTTCCGTTCATGTGGAAGCAAGTGGTGGGTATTTGTCGTTTCTAATGGCTGAGGAATATTCCATTGTATACATAGACCACATCTTCTTTATCCATTCATCTGTCGATGGACACCGAGGCTCCTTCCACAGTTTGGCTATTGTGGACATTGCTGCTATAAACATTGCGGTGCAGGTGTCTCAGCTTTTCACTGCATTTGTATCTTTGGGGTAAATCCCAGTAGTTCAATTGCTGGGTCATAGGGCAGATCTATTTTTAACTCTTTGAGGAACCTCCACACAGTTTACCAGAGTGGCTATAGCAGTTCACATTCCTACCAACAGTGCAAGAGGGTTCCCCTTTCTCCACATCCTCTCCAACATTTGTTGTTAATTTTCCCCATTCTCACTGGTGTGAGGTGGGATCTCATTGTGGTTTTGATTTGTATTTCCCTGATGGCAAGTAATGCAGAGCATTTTCTCATGTGCTTATTGGCCATGTGTATGTCTTTTTTGGTGAAATTTCTGTTCATGTCTTTTACCCATTTCATGATTGGATTGTTTGTTTCTTTGCTGTTGAGTTTAAGAAGTGCTTTATAGATCTTGGATACTAGCCTTTCATCTGATATGTCATTTGCAAGTATCTTCTCCCATTCGGTAGGTTGTCTTTTAGTTTTGTTGACTGTTTCTTTTGCTTCTGTGCAGAACTTTTTATCTTGATTAAGCCCCAATAATTCATTTTTGCTTTTGTTTCCCTTGCCTTCATAGATGTATCTTGCAAGAAGTTGCTGTGGACAAGTTCAAAAAGGGTGTTGCCTGTGTTCTCCTCTAGGATTTTGATGGATTCTTGTCTCACATTTAGATCTTTCATCCATTTTGAGTTTGTCTTTGTGTCTGGTATAAGAGAATGGTCCAGTCATTCTTTTACATGTGGCTGTCCAGTTTTCCCAGCACCATTTATTGAGGAGACGGTCCTTTTTCCAGTGGATAGTTTTCCTGCTTTGTTGAATATTAGTTGACCATAGAGTTGAGGGCCCATTTCTGGGTTCTCTATTCTGTTCCATTGATATATGTGTCTGTTTAAAACCTAGATTTCTGTAACAGATTCAATCCCTAAGAAAAAAATCATTAATAATATATGGGGCCAAAGCAAGACAAAAGTTTTTAAGCAAATTGATCATATTAATCTAAAGCAAAGGAGTAGAAGTACCATGGATGGTGGCTTATAATATATGACAAAAGGATTTACTAGGGGATCCTTGGGTGGCTCAGCGGTTTGGCGCCTGCCTTTGGCCCAGGGCACGATCCTGGAGTCCCGGGATCGAGTCCCACATTGGGCTGCTGGCATGGAGCCTGCTTCTCCCTCCTCCTGTGTCTCTGTCTCTCTGTCTCTCTATCTATAATAAATAAATAAATAAATAAATAAATAAATAAATAAATAAATAAATAAATAAATAAATAAATATTTTTAAAAAACATAAAAAAGGATTTACTAGACTCAGAAAATCATCTGAAATTATTTTTCTATCAATGAAAAGGATAAAAAAAAGAGAAACCAAACATCTTCCAAAACTAATGGTCAGCAAATCTGAGTTTCTTTGTAAAACAAAGTCAGAACAACAGATACTCTCATTTTTTTTACAACTCACTATTCCAAGGCTCTTCATCAAAACTTGGGCAAATTTGATTTCTATATTCTTTCACTCACAAGGTCCTCCAAATTTGGATAAAAAAAATATTTTTCAAAAAAATATTTCTCAAAAATTCAATGACCTCTTCTGGGGAAAATGTAACTCAGACACTTGAGACAGTATTACTACACTGTAATTAAAGTTAGCTTTAAGTCTTAATTAATATAGTAGATTGTCATTTTGTTAAAGATATCAAGTAGTGCAATATTCTGTTAATCTCTAACATTTTTTTACAAATAAACATTTGAGACAAATCTAATGAATTCAGAAACAGAAACTAAATGAATTTAATTTAAAAATGAATGAAAATTGAATTCAGAATTAAACAGAAAAAATTTTAACAAATCCAAGAGTATATAATTCTCGTTTCCCCCATCTCTATTTTCTTAATCTGAATATTCAGAGTTGCATAAGTTTTTGGGTGAGTTTATTTTACATCAGCTGGAAAAATTAAGACCATCAGACTAATGAGCTGGCAATCAGGCCAATAAACTACTGGTTTTTGGTTTTCATCTGCTTCTTTGTTTTTAAAGACAAGGTGTCTGGTCTGCACCAGCACACAGGTGCTCTGTCCACAACACTCTCCAACCCTGCAGCAAACACTGGTCAGTTTTTATAATCAATTTCCAAACCTAACACATAGTAGGGCAGATGAGAGAAAGTCCTTTCATATTATCTTTGCTGAAGCCTCGTTATGGGTGGACAAAACTTCCACATTACTGGCTTTGGGGTTTATATCACATGATTTTCTTTGCCCAATGGACGACAAAGGAGCAGGACAGGTCAGTACCAATCCAAAACTCGAAAAGACTGTGGTGACATGGTTTTTGCTCTGTCATGTCAGGAGAACAATGTGCTCCGGCTAGCCCACGGATTCCAGAGGATGAGAAGTACCTGAAGCTTGGGTGCTCAATCACAGATCTTCAATGAAAAAGAGATCCACACCACTTGCTGCACCTGCCAGCACAGTTGTCCAGCTGAGCAAAGCCTACACCTCTGGGCTCTTAGAGGAGGAGAATAAAATATTATAACTGATGCCACTAACTTCTGGGTGGCTTGTCACTTAACATTTTTATAAGATTAGCTAGCTGCAACATAGAGCGAAGCAGAATATGTTTTAAGAAAGGATCATCCATCTTCGAAGAAGACACAAAGTGGCAGGTGAAATTTGCAGCTTATTGGTGGTTTTCGTTCAGGCGATGATTAAACTCTGAAACAGTCTCCATGTCTCAATGGGAAGGGTAATACTGATAACACTAATTTGTAAGGTCCTTCTAGTATCTAGGACCTTTTTTCTGAGAACTTGGACTTCAGGGATTGCTTAGTTCTCTCCAAATCCAAATCTCCAATCAATTAATTGAGACGGAAGCTCAAGCTGAAATTAGTTCTCCCATTGCTTACATAGTCACGGCGTATTTCCTGTCATTTTAATCCCTTCTTGAAGAGGACTGACATTTGTGCTTGCCACCAATGACTGTCAGTGATTGACATCACGCCTTTAAGCTCAGGATCCTGAGTCATCTGATTGCTTCCGCCTGTTGCTGCGTCGTTCCCAAATTAGAATTTTACTACAGCAGGTGCGACTAATTGGGAGTTCTAATTTCTTGTCATGATGCCAATGAACGCTTTGAGCTACTTTCTAAGAAAAGTCTATCACGATGTGTAGAAAGACCACAGCGTTCTATAAAATACATGATGACTATAATAGACAAGGAAAATAAAGAAAGGAAATAAAGAATGGGGAGTCTATCAGATTGAGATTGCAAGTTAATGGACTCCATGATTTTTATAGCAAAGCCATCTCCCCTACATTTGGAGCTGGCTGGGCTCCACCAGGAATACTGCATTTAATGCTAATTGCCACAATTCCAGTGAAACATTAAAAATGGGACTCATTGAGGGTAAAATAATAACAGCAGTAAGGGAAGCCCCCCCCCCCCAAAAAAAGGCTCTATAGTAAATTACAGGGAGTGTAAGATAGTCATTCTCAAGTATTTAAAGGAATTATGATTCAAAGAGTAGACCCTGAAAGGTAACTCTAGACTATATAGTTTTGAGGAGGTAATTTGAGGCTGTTTCAGGGAGTAACTCTCTAAACATTATCACTGGTTCAAAGATGGCTTATTTTGCCTTAAGGGGAAGAGATCTTTATCAAAAAACCTACGAGTGCCCCAACAGATATTTCGAGAGGCTGCTTGGAGTATCCGAAAAGTATTTTACAAGGTAATCTAAGAAGACACTTGTATACTAAGATCCACTATAAGTAGCTTAAAACTCTTTTCTCCAGTCCAGTCAAGTAAAGCATTTTTGTTAACTGAATGCCTTTTGCAGACATATTAGTTGGATGTGAGCAAGGAAAAAAGAATTTGCAAAAATATATAACAATGTACAATGATTACAACATTATTTTTGTAACTAATCCTGACCCATTGGACACACACATACACACACACATATTTGCCATTTATTTTAAAGTTATATCAGTCTTCTCATTTAGATTGGTATATTTCATTCTTGTTAGAAAAATATTTATTCAATTTTAAGGTATGACTTCTACTCAAGAACTAATTTTATTGCCATACATGGATGTCTCCATAATTTTCCTGCTCCAAACTGAATCTGGGACATAAGGAACTGCCAGGGGAAACCCCAGCTGAGTGTCTCCTTTGCCATTCCTCTGATTTCTCACTGGGCCTTCAAGGATATGGAATTTTATTACAGACTAGATGTGTTCCTGCATTTCTCTTCTCAAGTCCAGAGCTAACAGAATCCATGTGCAATCCCTCAGCACAGTAGGAGTCAAGCACACTTCTTTATATCACTGACTTAGCTTCACCTCAACTATAGCTCACCCTGCAGAGCCTCTGCGTCTCATTCACACCCTCCCTGTGGCCTGTGGGTTAGTTATCAATCCTGGACCTCTGTCACAACATTACCTCATCACTTACACCTTGCTACTGTTCCCCCCTTCCAAAGTTACTGGCTATTAACTTTCATTTACTCTTCCAACTGAGACAAAGAGAATGTTCTGAATTTTTAGGAAGCATAATGGAGACATTTCTAGCTCTTTCTATAAGTACTTTGCTGTGTCTATTGCTATGATGTGAGACTTTCTAAAAAAGTAAGAGTAGGGCCCTTCATCTTCAACATCAGCTGTGCTGTGTCTCATGTAAAGTATCTCATCTGCTGCTGATGTATGGAATAAAACCTCAGACGAGCCCGGTGGGGAGGGGGGCGGGCAGGAAGTGGGGGGGGAGAGGTTGGCCTGAAGACTCTATTAAATGCACCCTGTTGCTGACCAAAAAATAAAAAAATAAAAAAATAAAAATTCTATAAACTTTTTATAGAAAAAAAATTTCTATAATGTGGTCTTCATTATAGCCCTGAAAAAGAATCAAGGCACTATTCCTTTCTTTTGGGTTTTCCCTTCAATTTAAGCTGGTACAGGGGATGAAGCAAAAATATATCCAAAAGACCTCTTACTTCACTTCTGTCTCATTCCTCCAAAAAGCCTCTTTTTTTCCTTGATATTAAGATCTTTATTTCTTAAAAGGAAAGAAAATGCCTTAGTTCTTTTCACTATTGATTTACGATTGTCAAGACCCAAGTCTCTAGAGGACATATCCTGATATAGAAAGAGAGCTACTATAATTCAGGAAAGGAAATAAACACCTTTTACCTGTGCAAAAATATTCCCCAAGATTGTTCTTTCTTTTTGTCCTTACAATTGACACAGTAAATCAACCAAAAGCTTATCGATGGAATAATGCTTAAAGTCACTAGCTCGCCTCTTTCCACTTTTAACTATAAACCTTTACAATGGTCACATGATTCTTCTGCTTCTAGGAAGATGGAGTAGACATCCTTTGCTCTATTTGCCAAAGACAAGTAGGCTCTGAAAGGTAGACAAATGGCAGACTGTCTAGAAACTTCAAATTCCAAGAAATGACACTGAAGTGAGTTCACCAGCTTTTCCTTTTGCTTCATACATCCCAGGTTTAGAGCTGAAGAAACCATCAATCTGAAACATCAACCAGCATAGACACATACAAAGTCAGAATAAAAAACTGCTTTCTCTAGCAGAGAACTGGAAAAGGGAAAAGGTGACAATAGAGAAAATTTTAAGCAATAATTGCACTATTCCAAATAATAGCACAGAAAAACCATATGCTTTCCTACCAAATACTGAGCAGTCTCAAGTTCCACACTTACATGGCTAGGGCAGGGCACCCAAACTCCCACTTGAGGTGGCATCAGAGAAGGTGGAATAGGAAAGTGGACTTTCATTCCTGGCAATGGGGTAATGATGCCCCCTTTTGCCTCAGGAGTCACTGGACGCCACAAAGAAAGACTATACTTGTACCCTGTCCCCAGTGGTGATGAGGCACCCTACCCCCTTGCCATAGAGAAGTATTGGAGGATAGTAAGGACTTCTGTCTTCAGCCATTGTGAACAAGGCTACCATGCTTTCTCCATGATGTCAGTGGAGGCCAAAAGGGGACCAATAATGACACATTTCGATGCCTCTCAAATAGACAGGCATGAGTGGAAGCCTAACAAGGAATTGAAAGTGGATTTCTACCCCCTACTTTGCAGTAATGAGGCAGTGCCTCCATTTCCCCTGCCAGACTGGCATCGTAGGAAGCCAACTGAAAAAGAAGGTTTAAATAGGATCCAGTAATACAATACTGAAAATATTCACATTGCAACAGAAAATAACTTATTAATCCAAGAAACAGAAAGATCTCAAACTGCATGAAAAAATTAACAACAAATGACAAAACCAAAGAGACAGAGATCTCTTGGAATTATTAGACAAAGAATTAGATAAAACAAGCATCAAAAACCTTGCTTCAACAAGTAATGATGAATATTCTTGACACAGGTGTAAAAATATAAAGTCTCTCTGTGGAACCCAAGGAATTTAACAAAACTCCCCTACCCCTGGATAAGCAGAGCAGAACTAACTCCATTTTGTGCTACACCCACCGTCTCATGTATAACCCCCACATGACCTGCTTATTGCTTAAGGCGCTCCCCCACCCTAGTCAAGCCGCTGAGCACACCCTTACCGGAAACCAGCTCATATAGGAATGCGAAACCCCGCCTTTTGCCCGCCAAACCTGTGTGCCAATTCTGACCAGAGTGATAGGCTAGTTCAAAAGGTCACTATAGGATAAATTCTAATTCAATTGGCCACCTGCGTGTGGACCAACATGACTGTGCAACTTTATTTGTGTGTTACAATCTCATTGGCCACTGGCCCCTATAAAATTGCTATGCCTCTTAACCTCGGGGTCCAAACCCTGTTCCGCTGTGTTGGGAATACTTGAACCCAAGCTCGAACATGCATATAAACCCTTGTGCGCTTGCATCGGTGTCAGCTCCTTGGTGGTTTCTCGGATTTGCAATCTTGGGCACATCTCCAAAGAAACAAAGTGCTAGCAAATAAACACAAGATATAACCAAGAATCAAGTGAAAATGTTACAACTAAGAACTAGGGCAACTAAAATAGAAAGCTCAGTGGAAGTGAAAAATGGTAGAATGGTAAGGACAAAGAAAATTATCTGTGAACTTGAAGAGAGAACAATAAAAATTACTAAATCTGAATAAAACATTATAATCTGGGGGTGGGGGGATAAGTAGAGCCTCAGGGAGTTTATGGAGTGGCACCAAAAGATCCAATTCATCTCATCTGAGTTCTGGAAAGGGAAAGGAAGAGGATGAAATCAGAAAAATGTATAAAGAGGGGCACCTGGGTGGCTCAGTGGTTGAGTGTCTGCCTTTGGCTCAGGTGGTAATGCCAGGGCCCTGGGATGGAGTCCACATCAGGCTCCCCATATGGAGCCTGCTTTACCCTCTGCCTATGTCTCTGCCTCTCTCTGTGTGTCTCTCATGAATGAATAAATAAAATCTTTAAAAAAAGAAAGAAAGAAAAATGTATGAAGACATTATCACTGCAACTTCCCAACTTGGTCAAAAGATACAATCCTAGGGATTTAAAAAACTAAGCAAAGACCAGAAATGACAATGCCACAGAAATACATGGCAAGACACAACATAATTAAACTTCTGAAAATGAAAGACAAACATCTTGAAACAGCCCAAGGAAGCAGCATTTTACCTATGGGGAAAACCAATTAGAATGAAACCAGTTTTCTCCTAAGAAACTGTGGAACCCAGGAAGAGGTGGTACAACATTGCTGAGGCACTAAAAGAACAAAGTGGTCAATCTGAAATACTGTATCCAGTGAAAATATTTTTGAGGGTAAGAGGGGAGAATTAGGACATTCTCAGATGAAGGGAAACTGAGACTTTATTTTTTTTTAAGATTTATTTATTTATGATAGACATAGAGAGAGAGAGAGAGAGAGAGAGAGAGAGAGAGAAAGGGGGGCAGAGACACAGGAGGAGGGAGAAGCAGGCTCCATGCCGGGAGCCCGAGGTGGGACTCAATCCCAGGACTCCAGGATCATGCCTTGGGTCAAAGGCAGGCGCTAAACCGCAGAGCCACCCAGGGATCCCCCCCCCCCCAAACTGAGACTTTATTGCCAACCAATCTACCTTAAAAGAATAATCAAAGCAAGTTTTGTGAACAGAAAGAGAAAGTAAAAGAATGAAACTTAAAACATCAGGAAGGAAGAGAGAACATGGTCAGCAAAATATGGATACATATAGTAGGCCTTCCTTCTTGTCTTGAGTTTTCTAAATTATGCTTAATCAAGCAAAAATTAAAATACTATTTAATATGGTTCTAAATATACATATTCAAGATAATGTATTATAAATTGGGGATGGCAAAAGGATATAAAGAGAAGAAATTTTTCCTATTTCATCTCAAATTGGTAAAATTACAACACCAATAGACAGTAACAAGTCTGTATGTATAATACCTAGAGTAACCATTAATAAATTTCACAATGAAATAACAGCAAAAATCCTGTAGATAAATCAAAATGGAATTCTAAAAAAAAAAAATTTAAGTAATCCAAGTGAAGGTGGGAACACAAAAAGAACACAAAACCATGAGAAACAGAGAGAACAAACAAAACAAAGTGGTAGATATAATTCTTAATATTGCAATAATTAAATTATAAGTAAATCATCTAAAAACACAAATTAAAGACAGGGATTGGTAGGACAGACTATAAAACATAATCCAAATATGAACTGTCTATAAAGAGCAATATGAGGGATTCTTATGGTAATGAAAATGTTCCCTATCTTGACTGCATCAATGTCAGTACTCTGGCTGTGATATCCTATTACAATTTGTCAGGTTATTAACCATTGATGGAAACTGTGTAAAATATAGTGTGGTGTCTCTGTATTATTCCTTACAACTGCAGGTGAATCTACAAGTATCTCAAAATAAAAATTTTAATTAAAAAAGAAAATACAGCCACATTAAAATAAATATATCATTCATGTTACACTCAGTAAATTGAGGGTGATATTTTAGAGGCAATAGCACCAGATATATTGCTACGTAGGATAATCATCAAGTCATATGTCAAACAGATTATTTTACTGAAGTGTAGCATTGAAGATTTAACCATTTTTCCTCATTCTAGGGACTTACTGGTCAGGATTGTCATTAGAACACTGTGTTTAAGTAGGGATTTGAAACTTTGCGTGAAAATTGCAAGACATTTGGCAGTGCAAATGTACTAAGCTCTGACTTTACTAGATATACTTACAGTTAAAACAATTTAACAAGTGATTTGAGAACTATTTTGACTATACATTATGTTAAATGATAAAACATTAATATGCACATCACCTTTACTTGACCATGAAATATTTTCTTTTTTCTTTGCTAATTTCTAACTTTAATTATTCTCTCCTAAAAACAAACAACAACAAAACCCACAATAGAATCCCAAGAGGTAATCTGTGAGACCAATGCAACTACAGATAAGGATAATTGAATTATTAGACCCAGTTTTCCTATTAAAACGATAGTTGAGCATATAAGAGATTTGTAAGGCTTTAAACTCTCACAGTTCATTTATAATTTATCTAGAAGTAATTTAAGCTACCATAAATTTATAAATAATCTGCTACACAGAGGAATTAATAAAAAGTCAGAAATCACTGTTTATTAATTTTACATTTGCTAAAAGCAATTTATCAGAAGAGAAGATTAAAAGGCAAATTAAAACTTATGTCCCATTATACGTATGGAATGCATTTCACTTTGTCATAAAGCATGCCTAAGAGCCTCAAAAACATACTGAAAAGACTGACACTTGTATGCCTTTGGAAATGTTAAAATGTGTTTGAGTACTCTTACTACATCACTTTTTATGTATAAAAGATCAAGTCCTCTAAATTAAAAGTACCCTGGTTTGAGAAATATTTAGCTATTCAGTCTTTCTTCTGAGATTTTCTTTTTAGAAATCCAATTTAAATGAATATTTCAGATAATTAATTTCTTAAGCTCAATCTCCCCAATGTTTAAATTAATTGGGAATTACTAACCATGTAACAAATACCATTTTGCCACCGAACGTTACTAACATAATATTATTAAAATAAGTTTTCTCTCTTTCTGGGCAAGGAAGAAATAGGTTTTCCTATCAGAATTTCTGAGACCTGAAAATAACATTTAACTCCTTCCATGATTTTCCTTTCTGAGATATGACATTACCTTTCTGAATCAACCAAATATATTAACTGAAACATACAAACAAAGTTGAAAAGTGAAATAAGCACTTGTTGGTACACTATCTTAAATTTCTTAATGGAAACAGTGTAATCTAAATACTAAATTAAAAATATACACATAGAAGGTAACTTGAAATTCTTAAGCCTCTATTTTCTTACATTATCATTAAACTGATATTTAAGATTTGACATTATTGCAATTGATATTTTAATTAAAATGTGTACATATTATTTATTTTGTTAAGATAGGGCAGCCTGGGTGGCTCAGCTGTTTAGCGCCGCCTTCAGCCCAGGGCGCGATCCTGGAGACCCTGGATCAAGTCCCACGTCGGGCTCCCTGCATGGAGCCTGCTTTTCCCTCTGCCTGTGTCTCTGCCTCCCTCTCTCCCTCTCTCTCTGTCTCTCTCTCATGAGTAAATAAATAAAATATTTAAAAAAAAGATATATATATATCTATTCCAAATAATAGCACAGATATATAAATATATATATTTATTTATAAATTATATATTTATAATGTATAAAATTTATATATTTATATATTTATTTAAAATATTAAATAAATTTATATATTTATAAATATTTATAATATATTTATATTATAATATATATATATTTAGGACCTTATATGTGCCAGGCTACATGAGTGAGATGAATTACTGAACCAAAAGAATAGTTCTACCTTTCATGGAGCTTACACTGTAGCACAAAAGGAAAAGTGTGAATATCATTTAAAAAGACCATGAATATTGGACTAATTTATCTATAGAAATTCTCATACTGGTTCACAGAATATCATACTTTATGTAAAGCTAAGACAAACAAGTAGTGATAAAATTATCACATTAAGAAATATTTTTAATTACCAGAAAAGAATTCAATTAATGTTTAGCTTTCTAATTTTTAGTTAATATCCTGTCTGTAATTAGTTTAATTTTTTTCTTATTTATTTATTTATTTTAATTTTTTATTGGTGTTCAATTTACTAACATACAGAATAACCCCCAGTGCCCGTCACCCATTCACTCCCACCCCCCGCCCTCCTCCCCTTCTACCACCCCTAGTTCGTTTCCCAGAGTTAGCAGTCTTTACGTTCTGTCTCCCTTTCTGATATTTCCCACACATTTCTTCTCCCTTCCCTTATATTCCCTTTCACTATTATTTATATTCCCCAAATGAATGAGAACATATAATGTTTGTCCTTCTCCGACTGACTTACTTCACTCAGCATAATACCCTCCAGTTCCATCCACGTTGAAGCAAATGGTGGGTATTTGTCATTTCTAATAGCTGAGTAATATTCCATTGTATACATAAACCACATCTTCTTTATCCATTCATCTTTCGTTGGACACCGAGGCTCCTTCCACAGTTTGGCTATCGTGGCCATTGCTGCTATAAACATCGGGGTGCAGATGTCCCGGCGTTTCACTGCATCTGTATCTTTGGGGAAAATCCCCA
The DNA here is from genome assembly GCF_011100685.1 of Canis lupus familiaris. Lineage (NCBI taxonomy): Eukaryota > Metazoa > Chordata > Mammalia > Carnivora > Canidae > Canis > Canis lupus. The sequence goes on along the minus strand of NW_023330470.1, from coordinate 44,175 downwards.
ATAGTGCAATTGCTGGGTCGTAGGGCAGGTCTATTTTTAACTCTTTGAGGAACCTCCACACAGTTTTCCAGAGTGGCTGCACCAGTTCACATTCCCACCAACAGTGTAAGAGGGTTCCCTTTTCTCCGCATCCCCTCCAACATTTGTTGTTTCCTGCCTTGTTAATTTTCCCCATTCTCACCGGTGTGAGGTGGTATCTCATTGTGGTTTTGATTTGTATTTCCCTGATGGCAAGTGATGCAGAGCATTTTCTCATGTGCATGTTGGCCATGTCTATGTCTTCCTCTGTGAAATTTCTCTTCATGTCTTTTGCCCATTTCATGATTGGATTGTTTGTTTCTTTGGTGTTGAGTTTAATAAGTTCTTTATAGATCTTGGAAACTAGCCCTTTATCTGATATGTCATTTGCAAATATCTTCTCCCATTCTGTAGGTTGTCTTTGAGTTTTGTTGACTGTATCCTTTGCTGTGCAAAAGCTTCTTATCTTGATGAAGTCCCAATAGTTCATTTTTGCTTTTGTTTCTTTTGCCTTCGTGGATGGATCTTGCAAGAAGTTACTATGGCCGAGTTCAAAAAGGGTGTTGCCTGTGTTCTTCTCTAGGATTTTGATGGAATCTTGTCTCACATTTAGATCTTTCAACCATTTTGAGTTTATCTTTGTGTATGGTGAAAGAGAGTGGTCTAGTTTCATTCTTCTGCATGTGGATGTCCAATTTTCCCAGCACCATTTATTGAAGAGACTGTCTTTCTTCCAATGGATAGTCTTTCCTCCTTTATCGAATATTAGTTGACCATAAAGTTCAGGGTCCACTTCTGGGTTCTCTATTCTGTTCCACTGATCTATGAGTCTGTTTTTGTGCCAGTACCACACTGTCTTGATGACCACAGCTTTGTAGTACAACCTGAAATCTGGCATTGTGATGCCCCCAGATATGGTTTTCTTTTTTAAAATTCCCCTGGCTATTCGGGGTCTTTTCTGATTCCACACAAATCTTAAAATAATTTGTTCTAACTCTCTGAAGAAAGTCCATGGTATTTTGATAGGGATTGCATTAAACGTGTATATTGCCCTGGGTAACATTGATATTTTCACAATATTAATTCTGCCAATCCATGAGCATGGAATATTTTTCCATCTCTTTGTGTCTTCCTCAATTTCTTTCAGAAGTGTTCTATAGTTTTGAGGGTATAGATCCTTTACCTCTTTGGTTAGGTTTATTCCTAGGTATCTTATGCTTTTGGGTGCAATTGTAAATGGGATTGACTCCTTAAATTCTCTTTCTTCAGTCTCATTGTTAGTGTATAGAAATGCCACTGACTTCTGGGCATTGATTTTGTATCCTGCCACGCTACCGAATTGCTGTATGAGTTCTAGCAATCTTGGGGTGGAGACTTTTGGGTTTTCTATGTAGAGTATCATGTCATCGGCGAAGAGGGAGAGTTTGACTTCTTCTTTGCCAATTTGAATGCCTTTAATGTCTTTTTGTTGTCTGATTGCTGAGGCTAGGACTTCCAGTACTATGTTGAATAGCAGTGGTGAGAGTGGACATCCCTGTCTTGTTCCTGATTTTAGGGGAAAGGCTCCTAGTGCTTCCCCATTGAGAATGATATTTGCTGTGGGCTTTTCATAGATGGCTTTTAAGATGTTGAGGAATGTTCCCTCTATCATCCCTACACTCTGAAGAGTTTTGATCAGGAATGGATGCTGTATTTTGTCAAATGCTTTCTCTGCATCTAATGAGAGGATCCTATGGTTCTTGGTTTTTCTCTTGCTGATATGATGAATCACATTGATTGTTTTACGGGTGTTGAACCAGCCTTGTGTCCCAGGGATAAATCCTACTTGGTCATGGTGAATAATTTTCTTAATGTATTGTTGGATCCTACTGGCTAGTATCTTGTTGAGAATTTTTGCATCCATGTTCATCAGGGATATTGGTCTGTAATTCTCCTTTTTGGTGGGGTCTTTGTCTGGTTTTGGAATTAAGGTGATGCTGGCCTCATAGAACGAATTTGGAAGTACTCCATCTCTTTCTATCTTTCCAAACAGCTTTAGGAGAATAGGTATGGTTTCTTCTTTAAACGTTTGATAGAATTCCCCTGGGAAGCCATCTGGCCCTGGACTCTTGTGTCTTGGGAGGTTTTTGATGACTGCTTCAATTTCCTCCCTGGTTATTGGCCTGTTAAGGTTTTCTATTTCTTCCTGTTCCAGTTTTGGTAGTTTGTGGCTTTCCAGGAATGCGTCCATTTCTTCTAGATTGCCTAATTTATTGGCGTATAGCTGTTCATAATATGTTTTTAAAATCGTTTGTATTTCCTTGGTGTTGGTAGTGAGCTCTCCTTTCTCATTCATGATTTTATTAATTTGAGTCTTCTCTCTCTTCTTTTTAATAAGGCTGGCTATGGTTTATCTATCGTATTAATTCTTTCAAAGAACCAACTCCTGGTTCTGTTGATCTGTTCCACAGTTCTTCTGGTCTCGATTTCGTTGAGTTCTGCTCGAATCTTTATTAACTCCCTTCTTCTCTTGGGTGTAGGATGTATTTGCTCTTTTTTCTCTAGCTCCTTTATGTGTAAGGTTAGCTTTTGTATTTGAGTTCTTTCCAGTTTTTGAATGGATGCTTGTATTGCGATGTGTTTCCGCCTTAGGACTGCTTTTGCTGCATCCCAAAGATTTTGAACGGTTGTATCTTCATTCTCATTAGTTTCCATGAATCTTTTTAATTCTTCCTTAATTTCCTGGTTGACCCTTTCATCTTTTAGCAGGATGGTCCTTAACCTTCACGTGTTTGAGGTCCTTCTAAACTTCTTGTTGTGATTTAGTTCTAATTTCAAGGCATTATGGTCTGAGAATATGCAAGGGACAATCCCAATCTTTTGGTATCGGTTCAGACCCGATTTGTGACCCAATATGTGGTCTATTCTGGAGAAAGTTCCATGTGCACTTGAGAAGAATGTGTATTCAGTTGAGTTTGGATGTAAAGTTCTGTAGATATCTGTGAAATCCATCTGGTCCAGTGTATCATTTAAAGCTCTCGTTTCTTTGGAGATGTTGTGCTTAGAAGACCTATTGAGTATAGAAAGAGCTAGATTGAAGTCACCAAGTATAAGTGTATTATTATCTAAGTATTTCTTCACTTTGGTTAATAATTGATTGATATATTTGGCAGCTCCCACATTCGGGGCATATATATTGAGGATTGTTAAGTCCTCTTGTTGAATAGATCCTTTAAGTATGATATAGTGTCCCTCTTCATCTCTCACTACAGTCCTCGGGGTAAATTTTAGTTTATCTGATATAAGGATGGCTACCCCTGCTTTCTTTTGAGGACCATTCGAATGGTAAATGGTTCTCCAACCTTTTATTTTCAGGCTGTAGGTGTCCTTCTGTCTAAAATGAGTCTCTTGTAGACAGCAAATAGATGGGTCCTGCTTTTTTATCCAGTCTGAAACCCTGCGCCTTTTGATGGGGTCATTAAGCCCGTTCACATTTTGAGTTACTATTGAGAGATATGAGTTTAGTGTCATCAGGATATCTATTCAGTCCTTGTTTTTGTGGACTGTTCCACTGAACTTCTTCTTAAAGGGGAATTTTAAGAGTCCCCCTTAAAATTTCTTGCAGAGCTGGTTTGGAGGTCACATATTCTTTCAGTTGCTGCCTGTCTTGGAAGCTCTTTATCTCTCCTTCCATTTTGAATGAGAGCCTTGCTGGATAAAGTATTCTTGGTTGCATGTTCTTCTCATTTAGGACCCTGAATATATCCTGCCAGCCCTTTCTGGCCTGCCAGGTCTTTGTGGAGAGGTCTGCTGTTACCCTAATACTCCTCCCCATAAAAGTCAGGGATTTCTTGTCTCTTGCTGCTTTCAGGATCTTCTCCTTATCTCTGGAATTTGCAAGCTTCACTATTAATTGTCGAGGTGTTGAACGGTTTTTATTGCTTTTAGGGGGGGGATCTCTCTATTTCCTGGATCTGAATGCCTGTTTCCCTTCCCAGATTAGGAAAGTTTTCAGCTAGAATTTGTTCAAATACATATTCTGGCCCTCTGGCCCTTTCGGCACCCTCGGGAACCCCAATTAAACGTAGGTTTTTCTTCCTCAGGCTGTCGTTTATTTCCCTTAATCTATCTTCATGGTCTTTTAATTGTTTCTCTTTTTTCCTCAGTTTCCCTCTTTGCTATCAACTTGTCTTCTATGTCACTCACTTGTTCTTCCACCTTGTTAACCCTCGTCGTTAGGACTTCTAGTTTGGATTGCATCTCATTCAATTGATTTTTAATTTCTGCCTGATTAGCTCTAAATTCTGCAGTCATGAAGTCTCTTGAGTCCTTTATGCTTTTTTCTAGAGCACCAGTAGCTGTATAATAGTGCTTCTGAATTGGCTTTCTGACATTGAATTGTAATCCAGATTTTGTAACTCTGTGGGAGAGAGGACTGTTTCTGATTCTTTCTTTTGAGATGCGGTTTTCCTTCTTGTCATTTTGCTCAGTGCAGAGTGGCCAAAAGCAAGTTGTATTGGGAAAAGGAGAAAAAGAGAGGAGAGAAAGAAGGAAAGAAAAGAGAAAGAGAAAAAAAAAGGAAGAAAAAAATAACGAAAAAGAAAAAAAAAGGGAAGAAGAGGAGAAAGAAAAAGAAAGGAGAAAAAAAAGGGGGTGGGGGAAGGAAACAAATCAAAAAGCAAAACAAAACAAAACAGAACAAAAAAAAAAAAAAAAAAAAAAGAACCACGGGGGCGTGTCTTCTGATTCTGTGTACTTTAAGTCCCTTGGCTTCTCCTGGAAGATTCAGTCTAGCTGGTGTTTTGGGGGAGGGGCCTGTTGTGCTGATTTTCAGGTGTTAGCAGTTGGGGGAGCTGCTGTGCCCCTGCCTGGTGCAGGGCTCAGTGGGGGTTGTTTACCCCGTGAGGCCCCAGGAGCAACAGCCCTAGTGGCGGGGCAGCTCTGGAGCCCTGGATTCAGCCCCTGCAGGAACTCCGGAGCTCTCTGTCTGCAGGGCCTGGAGGCTCCGGGCGGGGCCGCTGATCTGCTCAGGTCGGGGCAGGAGCGTCCTCGCTGTCCTGGGCCCTCCCGGCCTCTGCCTGTCCCGGGGGAGGCCGGATCCTGGGCTGTGTCCCGGCGCCCTGTGCTCCGGAGCCTGCGCTGTTGGATTCGCGCTCCCGGCCGTGCAGCCCCCTCCGCGGAGCCGCCGCCCGAGCCCCCCCGAGCTGCTCCTGGAACCGCGCAGCCCCCTCTGCACGGAGCCTCTTCCTCTGCCCGAGCCCCTCCGAGCTGCTCCCGGGGCCGCGCAGCCCCCTCCGCGGAGCCGCCGCCCGAGCCCCTCCAGCTGCTCTGGTCCCGCTGGTCCCGCCGTGCGCGCTGCAGCCCTTAGGGAGCTCGGCGCACTCTCCCGGGGTGCAGGTGTCTGTTACTGTCCCGGGGAGCCCGAGGGCATCCCCCCCCTCCTGGGTCCTGCTCCAACTCCCCGCGAGCCCCTTTCCCCCCGGGAAGGTCGGTGCAGCTCCTGCGTCTCCGGGACGGGGCTCTCCTGTCCTGGGGACACTCGCCCCGGCCTCAGCCCGGCTCCTCGCGGGCCCCTCCCCCTTGGAGGCCTTTGTTTCTTTACTTCTTTTTTCCCCGTCTTCCTACCTTGATAGAAGCGCGAACTCTTCTCACTGTTGCATTCCAGGTGTTCTCTCTTTAAATCTCAGGCCGAATTCATAGATTTTCAGGATGACTGGAAGGTTTTCTAGGTAATTTGGTGGAGACAGGTGATTTGGGGACCCTACTCTTTGGCCATCTTGCCCCTCCTCCCTCCTGTAATTAGTTTAAAACAAAAGAGAGAAAATACTAGGATGATAATTGATAAAGTTTTAAATCTGCCAATTACAATATACATTTGAATTTAGCACAATTTTTTAAAAACTGTATAGTCAAGGAAATTTGGTTTAACAATTGGTATAGGCATTAATTCCATTTAACAAAATAAGTGAATTTCGCACTATTGAATTTCATGTTCAAAGTCAGGTTATAGCTCATTAAAAATAAAAAGGCCTGAAAAGGTATGCATAGCTACACAGAAGTTTTTATATATTGTGCCCAAAATATGGTTAACACTTTAGGACACATCTCAGAGAAAAGTGATTTTTTAAGGTACAGATATCTAAGTAAATAATGAAAAACAGTTTTTTTCTTTCTTGTATGCTATGTTTCATCTTATCTAGTAAAGTACAAGAAAAACTTTTTAGATATTCCCATTTTCAAAAAATGTTTTGTTCCTAATTTTTAGTGAGTTTTCAAATTTTCAAGGGTTTTTATCAAAATTAATTACATGCAAAATATATCAAAATTCTAAACACTGAAAACTATTTAGTCTAGCAAATCTCTTATTATTTAATGAAATGTATACAAAATGTAGTGCCACAGTTTTTTTTAACAAAGCATACGAGTGCTAACTCATAAACAACTGAGTTTTAGTTAAAAGGTACATATGTACAAGAGAACATATGCAGTTATTAAAGCTTAAATATTTTAAAACATGAAAAAATGTGTATTGTATATGAAAAAGCCATTTATTATAAGTATTCATAGAAATCCAGAAACAAGGAAATCACCTCAGTCTTCTAGTAAAGTCACACAATATTATGTATAAATGGACAGGTTAAATATTTTCCTCATAAGATCAAGAAGGCAAAAAATCATTCTCATCATTTTTATTTAGCATTTCAGTGGAAGTCTGCTGGTATGAATAAGAAAAATAAAATGTATAAAAACTGGAAGAAAGGAAATATTTTTTCTCATGACATGATTTATATAGAAAATTATTAAGGAGTCTGTAAAAATCTACCAGGATTAAAAGGAAAGCAATCTACTAAGACTAAAAAGTGAATTTAGCAGAGTAGGAAGTTTGGGAACATCAATTTTCAAAAAATCAATTTTATTTCTGTATACAAGCCACAAACAATTGGAAAATGAAACTTTTTTGAAAAGTATAATTCACAATGTCATAAGTACAACATGCTTCAGAATAAATTAAGTAAAACATATACAAGAGTTCTTGCCACTGAAATTCTAAAATAGGGGATCCCTGGGTGGCCCAGTGGTTTAGCACCTGCCTTTGGCCCAGGGCATGATCCTGGAGTCCTGGGATCAAGTCCCACATCAGGCTCCCTGAGTGGAGCCTGCTGCTCCCTCTGCCTGTGTCTCTGCCTCTCCCTGTGTCTTCATGAATAAATAAATAAAATCTAAAAAAAAAAAAAGAAATTCTAAAATATTTCTGAGATAAATGAAACAAGACCTCAATGAATTGAGAGATGGATGCATTGTTCACAGGTAGAAACACTCAAAACTACTGCATGCAGATTGATACAAAGTTTCAATGCAATTCTCATCAGAAAGCCAAAAGGCATTTTGAAGTGATTGATAAGTTGCTTCTAAAATACATATGGAGAGATCCCTGGGTGGCTCAGTGGTTTAGCACCTGCCTTTGGCCCAGGGCATGATCCTGGAGTCCCAGAATCGTGTCCCACATCAGGCTCCCTGCATGAAGCCTGCTTCCACCTGCCTGTGTCTCTGCTTCTCTTTCTCTGTGTGTCTCTCATGAATAAATAAAATCTTTAAAAATAAAATAAAATAAAATACATATGGAATTAGAAATGATCCATAATGTACAATGTCATGTTTAAAAAAGCAAAAAAAAAAAAAATTTGGAGAACTTATTCTTTATCTATTTCTGCCTAATAAACCATGCCAAATTTATGTGCCTTAAACAATATTTTCTTTAAAAAAAATTTATTTTAAGTAGGCACCACTCAAGGTGGGGCTTGAACTCACCACCCTGAGATTAAGAGTTGCATGCTCCACTGACTGAGCCAGTCAGGCACCGCTTAAACAATATTTTCTTATCTCTCAAACTCTCTGAGTTGACTGGGCTTATTCAAGCAATTGCCATGTGAGTGGACTGGGTTCACATTACCCTGGGACTCAGTCTAAGATGGCTTATCCACTTCCACATCTGTTATTTCAGTACAGATGCCTGGAACATCTGAGACAGGCTGACAATCTCAGGAGGGGTTTTGATACATGACCTCTCCACATGGCTAGCTTGACCTTTCTCATGCCATGGAAGTAGTCTCTGGGTAAACTTCTTCCCTGCAAACTCACTTCATCCAAAACAAGTGACCAAAAAGACCAATGTGGAAACTCTCAGATTTCTTATGACCTAGCTTCAGAAGTGTCATGGAATCACATTGGCCACATCCTACTGATTATGCAAAGGCAGCCCAGATTCAATGTAGAAAGGGTTACATGTAATTGGCTTTAAACACCAAGAAGTGAGACTCTTTTGATAGCAACTCTTGGAGACTCCACAATTTTCTCTCTGACCCTCAATGAGGCATATCCCTTCACATTAAAAATATATGTATCCTCATCAAAAACTTCCTAAATCTATTACAATTCTTGTTTCAGGCTTGGAGTCCATGATATTACTCATACCATACTGGTTTGAGGTAGATGAGTTTTCATTGGTATAGTTACCTGGGTGTATTCAAGACCAACATCAAAAAGCTTTTCCCCTACATTTTCTTCTAGGTGTTTTATGATTTTGGGTCTTACATTTAAGTCTTTAATCCATTTTGAGTTAATTTTGTAAATGCTTTAAGATAAGGATCCAGTTTCATTCTTTTGCTTGTGGATATCAGTTTTTCCAGCACTATTTATTTAATAGACTGTCTTTCCTTCATGGTGTAACTTTGGCAACCTTTTCAAAGATGAGTGAACATATATCCTAGGGCTTATTTCTGGGCTCTCTATTCTGCTGCAGGTACCTACGTGTCTATTTTTACACCAACGTCAGAGTGTTTTGACTACTGTAGCTTCACAATATAGTCTGAAATCAAGAAGTATAGTGCCTCCACTTTCACTCTTACTTCTCAAGATTGCTTTAGATATTCAGGGTCTTTTCTGGTTCCATACAATTTTAGGATTTATTTTATTTATTCAATCAATCAATCAATCAATCAATCTGGGAATGCCTTTATTTCTCCTTCAATCTGAAACATAGCTTTTCCAGGCTTTTCTAGGTGATGCTCTTGGTTGACTTTTTTCTTTTAGAGTTTTGAATATATCCCCCAACTCTTTCCTGGCCAGCAAGATTTCTCCAGAGAAATCTGATAGCCTTATGTGGGTTCCCTTGCATGTGGGGATTTATTTTCTCTTGCTGCTTTTAAAATTGTCTCATTGTCTTTGGTTTTAGCCAGTGATGTGGAGTCAAATAAACTGTAAACCAATTTGGCCCTATCAAAACCTTACTTTTAGGACTTGATGTAGTGAGTGCCAAAGAGCCTTTTCGTTGGAACTAATTTAGCACCATGACAAAGGTTTTACCTCTCTGGGGAATCGATTCAACATCCCAAATAATGTGGCATCCCTTATCCATGGCAGATGAGAATAAATTACTCCTAGGCTTGCATGAGCCATGGGACTTTTTCAGCCTACGGATTTCTGGTGGTGCTCCTTGCCAATCTCAGAGAGATTTCTCTCACTGATACACGGATTAGTGTTCAGCCACAGGCTGGGCACATTTCCAGAGCTGGTTCTTTCTAGCTCTTTGATATTCTTCTTCACTATTCTTGGTTTCTTGACCTCCTGCACTTCAAATGGATCTCTTCAACCCACTGAGAACGTTCACTATCACCTTCATGGATATGGGCCTAGAAACTGCATCCTGGTAGTAAGCTGCTTCCATGGTCTGACTTAGGGGCCTCTTATCCAATGTTTAAAACCTCTTTCCAGTTTTCCAGTCATTTACGGAGAGAGAACTGTTTCTTTGGCAGGCAATTCTCCATGAGTAGAACTGTGTTGCTTATTTTAAACTAAAATTTCCGCTATAAACTGAGCTCTTGCAGAAAGGGACAGTAAGCTCTTTGGGAAACTGGTTTATAATTGTTTAAACATGGATTATAATTAGAATACTAATGAAGGCAATTCATTATGTTGCAGACATGTGCATACATAAGATTACCCACCCCCTCACACACACACAATTAAAAAGACAAGGATTATTAATAAATCTAGAACAAGGGAATTGGTTTTGAAATTCTTTGTTATTCCTATACTTTAAGTATTTATATCTTATAAAAAAATTCTCTGTGTGATTACATTTTGCCCCAGTTGAGAGCATTTAAGCTTCGTATGCTTATTTTAATGCTAGCATGTCACCATTCAATTACTTTTAAATACACAGTTATTATACACCTGCTATTTAGAAAATACATTGATAAGAATAACTAAAGTTTCAACCCAGATGAATACAAAGCTACGTTTCTAACACATATTCCAAATTTTCATCCTGTAAAATCCTCATTCCTTATGATATTGATAGGTGTGTTATAACATAAAGTGTGTAAAGTATGGAGTAAGGAACTGTGTGAAACAACAAAAGTTCAAAAACAAGGTTCAAAACAATAACATTTGTTATTTATACTATCTTTGTTATTTATGGGAATACAAGAGATAAGAGAGAAAAAGTCTAAAATGCTCCCTATAAAAAGGCAGTAATCTCACCATTGGATGGCTTGAATATAGAAAAGGAGAACAGAATCCATACAGGCATGGAAAAATGCCTTTTCAAGGAATTTTTTTTAGAGGAAAAGAAAAGAGGTGGGGTGACTATATATAGTGTGGAACTTTGAGTGTTATATTGCTAACGAGGAATTTAGCCAGTGCTACTGTGTAGTTAGTTCTACAATCACCCCTTCCATGTCTTCTATAAATTTTCAATGAAAGCACTTCCTGCTTTCAATATTTTGAATGAGGATTTTTTCTGCTTTCTTCCTGCTGAGATGAAATTTGAATTAAAAACTTCATCTCGAGAAACTCTAGTTTTACTTGGGTTTCACAACATTAGACAGTGGGATTTCAGCAGCCTGTGATATGTGAATGTGTATTGTGCATTTTGAGAAGGAACTGTATTATACAGTCCATCCCAATTTATTTAATCACAGAGATTTTCCTCCAGGAAAATTGAGCGAAATCATTTCTTGAAAAACAAGACTGGGAAATAAGGCTTCACATTTTTAACCCATTTAATTAAAATATAGACAGAACTAAACTTTAAAGCACTCTATTTGTTGACTTGGGCTGCCATAACAAAATAGCACAGACCAGGTGGCTTATGCAAGAGAAACTTAATTTCTCAGAGTTTTGGAGTTTCAAAATCTGAGATCCTAGTGCTAATACGGCTATATTTTGGTGAGAACTCTTTTTCCTGGTGTACAGATGGTAGCATTCTCACTGTGTGCTCACAAGGTCTTTCCTTGGTATATGAGCGTGGAGAGAGAGTTATCATTCTCCCTTCTTCTTATAAGCCCACAAAACCTACCAGATTAAGATGCCACCATTATGACCTCAGTTTATGTTACCTAATTCCTAAAAGCCCTATCTCAAATACAGTCATATTGGGGGTGGAGTTCAACATATGAATTTGGGAGGGACACAATTCAGTCCATAGCAAGCACCATGAGAAGTGCTATTTATAAAAATAAAACTATTACTTATGGTTTCAACTCTCATATTTTTATATAAAATTACTTAAGATATGTGCCAGATTAATTGGATTTTAGTTATTAGCTTAAAATTTTTTAATGCTAGTTTAGCATCTTTTCAGAGAAATTTGAAATTTATATTATTGGGATTTTTAGCAGAGAGAATAAAGTCATAAGCCAGAATATCAAAGAGCCATTAGAAGTCAAAGTAGAAAAGAGTAATTAATATTTTTTAGCTTACCAGAGTATAAGTAAAAAATACTTCAGTAAAGAATAGAAAGATTAAAATAATTTTCTAGACCACTTTCTTACAAATAGAAAGTTAAAGGAAACCCATTAAAATAGAGAATCATTTTATAAGTTGTAAATGACTTTAAGATGTTTTATTTCCTACAAACTCTCATGTATGTAATAATCCATTCCATATTTGGACCAGGCAAAACAGTAGGACAGATAATTAGGACAGTAATGCTTTTGGGATATAATGCTTATGGTTTCTGGTGGAATTTCACAATCAAAACAAATACTTTTCAACATAATTTTTAATGGCACAGAGACTGTCTCAAAAGTCACTTTAGACTTTTACACAGTAAACAGGAGTATCATGGGATTATTTTGTTAAATTAGTTACAAGCTTAGAAACCACCTCTCAAAATATTCAGGTTGTGAGCTGTTAACGATTAACAATCTGCTAAGCTTTTTAGCATACTATTAAAACATTTTAATGGACTTAAGTATATTAGGAAAAAAAATAATGGTCAGAGATTATTTAAAGGAACTAAGTAAAGAACACTTTAAGTGTAATAGAATAACATCCTTTTCATTATTGTTTAAAGTTAGCACATCCAAATAAAGAGCTCAAATAAATAGAAGATATGAAGATGTGCAAAAATAGTAATGTTAAAGAAGTCTGACAAGGAGTAGGCAATTTGAGAAAATAATGAAAAAAATTCTAACTGGTGAAAAAAATACTCATAATGAATACAAACAAAAACAAATATTTATAAATCAAATTATCTGTTTGGGATTTAATTTACTTGCACATCATTTAGTTATTATAATTTCTTAATCTTGTAGTAGGATAAGAAGCTATCTTTGATATTAGAATTAGGTCCATTTAATTATATTTGATAAACTGCTTGAAATCTCTGTAAATGTTAAGTTGTAGCATTATAAAGCAACCATTTCTGGTTATTATGAATCAAAGAATAAAATACATAATACAAGCTAATCCATCAATTAAATTCTTTAATGGTGGTAGATTATTTGCAAATATGGCCACAACAATCCCTCTCATTACTGTATCCTACTCCTTTTTAGCTCCTCCCATGAAGTAGAGTCTCTTTTTACATCCTGAAATCTGGGCTGACCTTGTGACATCTATGACCTATGGAATTCAACAAAAATGAAGTTTTGTGACTTTCCAGCCTCGACCTTGCAACTCCTACCCTCTTGGGATGTGGTGCTTCTATGTGAGAAAGCTGGACCTTTGATGCTAGAAGACCTTATGAAGAGAAAAATCAGACTGACAAGAAGAGCAGTCAACAGGCCCACTCTGGAAAATACAGACACATTCAGAGGCCAGAGGACTGCATCTTGATGGCCACATACAGCCCAAATTGCTCACCCCTTAGATCAAGGACAAGAAAATTATTGTTTTGCTAAGATACTACTATACTCAGGGATGGTCTATCATATGGAAATAGATAAATAACAGGGAATTGGTAGTTAGCAGCAAAACAAAAATCTAAAGTATGTGGCATTGGATTTGGGACCAGACAGCAGGAAAAGGCTGGAAAATTGGTAAGAAGGTTGAGAGGGATAGATAAATGGCCAACTCTGATGGAGCATGAGAAGACAGGAAAGGAGACACCTGGGTGGCTCAGATGGTTAAGCATCTGCCTTAGGCTCAGGTCATGACCCCAGGGTCCTAGGATAGAGCCCTGAATCGCCTCTGGCTCCTTGCTCAGTGGGGAGCCTACTCTGCCTGCCACTCCCCATACTGTGCTCTCAATCTCTCTCTGTCAAATACATAAATACAATCTTAAAAAAAAAAAAAAAAAAAGGAGGAGGAGAAGGAGAAGAAGAAGGAGAAGAAGAAGGAGGAGGAGAAAATGCAGAAGGAAGATGTCAGTGGACTCTCATAAAAGACAAATCAAGCTCTGGGCTAGTAGAAAAAGGTGGCAAAAGTATAACTTGAGGAAAGTTGAAAGTTAGAAAACCTCTTTAAGGGACTTTTTGATCTGGACAAGGACATATCCAGTTAAAATGTTCAAAGTGTCAACTGAATTTTTCCCACTGAGTACTCTAAGATACTGGAAAAGAGAAGTAAGTCAAGCAAAAATGAATTTCTAGAAATAGAGAGGACTTAAAAGAATCTTAAGAGTGTTATCCCACAGCAGCCCTACCTCATCGCAAAAAACTGAGATTCAGAGATAATTCTGGATGTCACTTTTGGGATGCAGAGATTCATAGAAAAATAACAATGTTTTTAAGAGAGAAGTCCTGGCCTATGCACCAGCATGGACGATAAAGGCATGAGAGAGTTACAAATGAAAAGTAGGTTTTGAGCTGCCAACTTTCTACCGGCAGGAAGCAGGTTAAGCAAGCTGCTCAGCCCAAACATGGAACATTTCTTTTAGAAAAGAAGGAAAGCCTCTGAGGGTTTAGCCAAGAGATATGAAGAATAAAGGATTAAGGGAACAACTCCAGGTACTGAGCTGAGCCACAAAAAACATTCCCTATCTTTGAAATAGCGGGACGTAGACACATGTGCTCAGGTGGATTTCAGAACTGCTATGAGCCACTGACTCTTACAGGGTCTTCCATTTCTACTCTCTTTGAATGAAGCTCTCCCGCCCATGTCTCACCACTCATGTGCTGGGGGTAGAGGGACTAGTACTTTATCTTTTTTAGTTTTAGCTGCCTGGAATAAAGAAGAAACACATGGGATAAGCTGTAGTCTGGAAGCTTTTTTCACATCTGGACTATATATAGATCATGAAATCATGGGTTTTGACACAGATGTCCATGACTTAAGCAAGAAGTACTCTTTAGAATTCAACCTTTAAGATAGAAAGAAAAACAAGATAGGGTGAACCAAAGGGGTAGTCTTAGATGAACAACTTCATCATCAGTCTCTGGAGTGTAAATCTTGAGGCATTATCTGGAAAGAGAATCAGCCATCAGCACCCAACATGCACAGCAACTGGGAAATGGGTATAGTGTCAAGGAAAAGGGAAGATGAGCAAGGCAGAGCTCTTGTACACCATATTTATAATTTGGATTAGAAAACTCCTATTTATAGGGTGTCTGGGTGGCTTAGATAAGCGTTTGCTTTTAGCTCATGTCATGATCCTAGGGTCCTGGGATCAAGCCCCACATCAGGCACCCTGGTCAGAGGCCAGTCTGCTTCTCACTTTCCCTCAGCTCCTCCCCTCTGCTTGTTCTCTCTCTCTCTCTCAAATAAGCAAATAGAATCTTTAATAACAAAAGGAATCTTCCCACTTATAAATCTACATGATACATATTAGTGACATCATGTACCAATGATGCTTGCTTCATATTCAAACATTGCAAATATTTTTATTTTAAATTATATTTAAGTTTTAACTATAATTTATAATTACATGGTTTGAATACAATTGTTCAAAATCAATTGTGTGTATTTTTATAAAATATATGCCCTTTTACTACATACTGCATACACTAATTTTTAAGATACATTGATTGTGTGCCTAGTATGCAACAGAAAGTGCCTGGTGTTGAAAATACAAAGCTTAAATACATACATTCCCTGCCAAACAAAAACTCATAGTTGAATACCAGACACTAACTTGGGAGCACATCATTGCAAAAGTATTTTAAATAATCAGCAAAGAACTGTTCAGATTGACAAGAAATCAAGTGAGCAAGAGTATTTATTGATCACAATATCAATACACATAATCAAAACCATGAGTTTTTCAAGACTATTTCACTAAATGCACGTCAATCAAGAAATCAGCAAAACTTTGAGTAACATGGTGCTCACATGGCATACCCTAGAATCATCCTACTACTCATTATCAATTATACTCAGAGTTAAACTATGCTTGCTGAGGAAATGGTGGATCGACAATCAGAGCAAACACCAGTGTCCAGGACTCACTCATTGTGAAATAAAATATTTAAGTATTTGTTGAGCGTTTACTGTACTAATGTTGCATTGCTCTGTAACAAATTATCACAGACTTAGGGACTTAAAACAATACATATTTATTATCTCACAATTTCATCAGTCAAGAGTCTATGTCAGAGGTCCTCACTGTCTGAAATGCTGCATTGACTACAGTCATCAGACTGTAGAAAGGAAACAGATTGGAATGAGATACAGTGTAAAGTTATGAATGTGCTGATGACTGCAACCCCTATGATTGATATATTTCTATCAAACAAGGAGCACATATGTCTGGGGTCCTCAGTACAGCTGAGTTCCAAAACAGACTCTAGACTGCAATGGAATAGGGAACAATATCATGGAAGTTTGAAGTTACACAACCTTGAATTAGGGCTGTAAGATTTCTCGAATATTTTGATTCTATACTTATGAATCATATATGGCTTCATGGTAGTAACTGTGAATCTTGGGCAGTAAACATGTTCTGTAGATTGACCATGCCCCACATCGTCTTATAGTGATGCCCTGTTCTGAGTATATATTAAATCTCTTGAGAAATTTGAAATGCTTCATGCTTCTAGAAATTATTTACCACAGCCCTTATAATTAGAAATGTCTTAAAGGGAGTGAACTGTTTTTGCTTTCTCATATTGCTTTATTTTATGCTCTAGTCTAAAAACTATCTGTATGTAAATTTTAACTCCTTTAGTGTTCATTATACATTAACCAACATCTATGTCATATCTTAAGAACACATCTGAAATGACCTTAAAATAAAGTGTTAATAATTTGAATGGAATCATTTTGACAGCATTTCCACCCACTCACTTGATGCCTTATGAAGACACTGATGAAAATCAAGATGTAATTATCTGAAGCAGCAAGGGTTGCTTCTGGGCAGTCTACAAAGTTTGATGATTAGTCAGACAAAACTGGTATCAATTATGTAGACAATTATCTTGCCTCTACAGTTGTGAGAGCTGAAGGAATATGTCTCGTTCTTACAAACATTATGGACGGATGTTTCATAACTATCCATGCATAGCCTGACAAATTGCTTTAGAGGCAAATAGCATGTTTTGTGATTTACTCACCAAAAAAAAAATGTTTGTAAAGAGATGCCATGTTATACAGATTTTTCTTTTGTCATTGAGTGAAATGAACTGTTTTGTCACATCTAGCATAGCATTGCTGTCAACTTTATCAAAATGCCCAGTAATTACTACAATGTTTGTCATTCTTAAAGTACTTCAGGGCTTAAAGAAAAAGAAGAAAAAAATATTTTTAGGAAGCATAACATGAATCAGCCAGGAAATTGCAATATTAATGAGCATTATCTCACCTTTATACAAGAGCATGTAAATTCAGTAAGTGTGTAATGGACGTTTTCCTATTCTTCGTACATCTCTCTTTCAATATATGGGAGAAATAACCTAATGGTATTCATGTGAAAACTGGATGAAGGGGTAGATGGATTGTCACCATCAATTTCTGTTAGACCCTTACAAAGTATTGCAATACTAGATGGCTACAGCAAGTATAAAAAAATGAAGAAAAAGATATATAACAATATTCTCCAAGGACTGAGTATGATTGAAAAGAATGATATTCACAAATTCGGGTTCACACAACAGAAGTATCCTCTTTTTTTCATCATTTCCATATGTGGTTCAACTTCTCTAACAAAAGATGTAGAACAAATATTTTACGAATGTAAATTTGAAGGGATGTAAATATACTCGCCTATAGAGTACTCAATCCAGTCTGGTTCCATGATAAATCTTTTATGAGCAAACGATAATCTTTCTCCAGAATATATTAGACTTTCTTTTAAAGAAAAAGTCTCAGGCAGCTTGGGTGGTTCAGCGGTTTAGTGCCGCCTTTGGCTGAGGGCATGATCCTGGAGACCCAGGATCGACTCCCATGTCAGGTTCCCTGCATGGAGCCTGCTTCCCCCTCTGTCTCTTTCTCTGCAGAGAGAGTGAACTGTCTCTGCCTCTCTGTCTCTCATGAATAAATAAATAAAATCTTAAAAAAAAATAAAAAGTCTCTAATTATTTTTAATTATTTTTTAATATTGTCCAAGCCACAGATATAGGTCTCAAAACTTTAATGGTTTGTTATTAGAATAATTTCATAAATTATAAAAAGTATTAATATTGTAATAATTGAAATAATTTGCTTCCTAATTTTTATAATTGACTTAGATGTAATAATATAATGGTATAAATCTAATTATTTTTAATAATTTTGTATAATAAACATATAAACCATAAACTCTGCAAGATACATGACATCAGACTTGAAAGTATGCATATGCATACTATAATAAGTTATTTTTCCAGGAGTCTTGTATTTCTGTAAAAAATATGGTCAACAAGTTGGAAAAATCTCTTCTAAGAGCTAAGACCTGAAAAGGCATTTTGCATTCCACCAGCAATGGATGAAAATTCTATTTCTTCCATACTTGAGTCGATGCTAAAGACTCCACTTTATGTTTTTCTTATTCCAGTGGATATGTACTAGTGGTATTGGCTTTAGCTTCAATTTGCATTTCCATAATGACTAATGATATTGAACATCTTGCTATGTCAATATTTATCATTCAAATATGCTCTTTAAGTCCTCAAATTTTTGCCCATTTTTATTAGATTGTCTTATTTGTGAAAGTGAGAGTTTTGCACATAGCTTGGATTCAAGTCCCTCATTAGATATGTGTATACAAATATTTTCTCAAAATATTGGTTTGGCTTTTATTTTGGTATAGTAGTTTTCAAAAAGCAAATAGCTTTTAATTCTAAGGAAGTTCAATTTATAATTATCATTCATAATTTTGATTTCCCAAGATATTTTTGTGCATTCCAAGGTCACAAATTTTTTCTATTGTTTCTATTATAAGTTTTCTCCTTTGCATTTAGGTATCTGACCAAATTTAATCTGATTTTTGCATATGGAAAGGGCTAAAGGTTTTTTTGTTTTGTTTTGTTTTCAGTGTTTTTGAAGTGTCCCAGCATTATTTGTTGAAATTACTATTATATCACCTTTACACTATGTATATGAGGCTCTGTTCCTGGACTCTTTATTATGATCCACTAATTTATGTATTTATCCTTATACCAATACTATAATGTTTTGATTATCTTTGTTTTAGTGTTGTCTTGGAATCAGACAGTAGAGTCCCACAACTTTATTTTTCAAAGTTATTTTGGCTTTGTTTTTCCCTACAAATTTTCAAGTCAGATTGTCAATTTCTAAAAACAAAACAAAAAAAAGTTTTCTAAAATTTTGCTTCAGAGTACATGAATTATAGAGTTCAGTTTGGGGAAAACTAACATTTAATAATACTGACCATGTCTATGTATGAACAGTGTATTTCTTCATATATTGAGTCTTCAGTTTCTTTCTTCGATGTTTTATGTATTAGAGGATACAAATCTTGTATATATTTTATTAATCCCTAAGTATTTCACACTTTCATGTTGTTAAAATGTATATCATTATAATCTCAATTTCCAACTCTTCATTGTCATTGTAGAAAAGTATAATTTATTGCTAAATTTTGTCTTTGTATCTTCTAATAGTACTCATTTATTTAATACCTTTATTACAGGTTCTTTGGGATTTTCTATGTAGAAGAATAAGCCCTGTATGAATAAAGACAGTTTCCTTCTTTACAATCTCTATTTTTTTATCTTTTTATTTTCTTGTCCTTCTTAGGTCTGCCAATCAAATGTTGAAAAAATCTAGAAAGATTAGATATTCTTGTTTTGTTTGCTGTCTTCATGGGGAAGAGAGTGCTGGGAAAGCATTTAGTATTTCAGAATTTCCTAGTAGATGTTCTGTGTTAGATGGAAAAACATACATTCCTCTACCTATACCTAGTGAAAACTTATTTTAAATCATGAATTTGTGTTAAATTTTTACTAATACTCTTTCTACATGCATTGAGATAATAATTTTACTTCTCCTTTATAGCATTTTCACATGGTATAGGATATTGATTGATTTTCAAAAGCTGAATCAAACTTCTATTTCTGATAAATTTGACCATTATATATTGTCAGTTTTATATATTGCTGGATTCCATTTGATATAATTTTGTAAAAGACTGTCTTTATTCATGAGGAATGATGGTCTATGGTTACATTTCTTTGTAATGTTTTCGTCTGGTTTTGTATCAGGGTAATACTGTCTTCATAAAATGAATTCAAGAGTGTTTCCTCTTATTTATGGGAAAAACGTGTGTGTAAATTGTGTATTGTCTTTCCTAAGTGTTTGGTAGAATTTAGTAACAAATTTATTCGGACCTGGAGTGTTCTTTATAGGATGGTATATAATAGTGAACTCAGTTTATATAATAGCTAGGATTACACAGAGTATCTACTTCTTGAATAAGTTTGTTAGTTTTAGCCTAACAGAATTTTTCTATCTTATTTATTGTTATCACAATTTTGGCATAAAGGTGTCCAAACTATTTACTCATCATCATTTTATTGTCTGTAAGATGTCTGCTTCCCCTTTCATTAGAGAATGGGTTTTTTAAAAACGTATTTTCTCAGGCAGCCCTGGTGGTGCAGCGGTTTGGCGCCACCTGCAGCCTGGGGTGTGATCCTGGAGACCTGGGATCAAGTCCCACATTGGGCTCCCTACATGGAGCCCGCTTCTCCCTCTGTCTGTGTCTCTGCCTCTCTCTCTGTGTCTATGAATAAATAAAATAAAAAAAACGTATTTTCTCTAATAATTTTGCTAGAGTTTTATCACTTGTATCAATTTTTTTAAAGACCAGCTTTTAGTTTTCTTGATTTTCTGTATATGCGTGTTTCTGTGTGTATTTTGGTGTTTTCTGCTCTTATCTTTATCATCACCTGCCTTCTTGCTTTGTATTACATTTTCTGTTTCCTTCTATGTAAGGTAAACATTTGGAATATCTCTACTATTCTAATAGAATAATGTAATATCATACATTTCCCTCTAAGCTTTGCTTTTGCTGCATCCTAAAGTTTTTTGCGTTTTCCTTTTCATTCAATATAAATATTTGCTACTATTACTTGTAAATTTGCGGGGATCCATGTGCTATTTAATTTTAAATTAAGGGAGATTTTCTAGATACCTTTCCTTTGTTGCTTTCTAGCTCAATTGTGCTGTAGTCAGGAAATATACATTGTATACTTCAGTTACTTTTTTTTTAAGAGTTTATTTATGTATTCATGAGACAGAGAGGGGGGTGGGGGGCAGAGACACAGGCAGAGGGAGAAGCAGGCTCCATGCAGGGAGCCCGACATGGGACTCGATCCTGGGTCTCCAGGATCATACCCTGGGCTGAAGGCGGTGCTAAACCGCTGAGCAACCGGGCTGCCCTACTTCAATTACTTTCAATGTAAAGAATATGATCTTTGTCAATGTCCAGATTCACTTGAAAAAAGTGGGTATTCTATTGGTGGATAGTCTTCTAAAAGAAGGTAAAGTTGTTTTTGTTGTTCATGTTATATATATCATTATTAATTTTTTTGTCTATGTACTCTGTCAATTACAAAGAGAAGTATTGGAGTCTTCATTATAATTATGAGTCTGTCTTTTCAGTTCTATCAGTTACTGTTTTATATAATGTGATACCATTTGTTGGCCCTGTAGATATTTAGGAGGATAGCCATCTTAACAATATTGACCTTTCTAATCCATCCATATGACTTATCTTTTCATTTATTTGGTTTTTTTCAGCAATACTTTGCATGCTTGCTTGTATCACAGAGAACTCCTGCCTTCATACTCTTGCCCATCCCACAGTAGCAGTTTACAGTTGTATAGTACTCAGTTAACTTTAGGGGTAAAGAGAATATTCTCAGTTTCCTTGTCAAATCGCAGTCTTAGGCAAGTTCTATGCAGTTGAAAATGTTCATGGTAGTTGGCAGGGAGAATGTCTTGGCATTACTGATCCTTCCAGTATATGATGACTGATCATTCTCTGTTTTTAATTTGTAGTGGATTTGGCAGGAAGAAGTTTCTTTTCTCTGCCCACATCTGTAATAAATCTCTTCTTTATATTGATACAAGATCCTAGAAGCAAGAGACTTGTTAGACAAAAAGACCCCTGCTTCTACCATTCCATCAGAAGCATTCAGGCTTTGCCTGGATTCTTGTAACTGATAGGAAGGTTTCTTAGCTCCTCCCCGGGGTTGTCCAGAAGCTAAAAGGTTTCTTCTCCTCTGCCAGTAGTTAAAGGCTTTTGCTACATACTGGTAAAAAAAAAAAAAATCAAAGATATTTTCAAGTTTTATGCCCTTCCAACCGAGAACACATACCATCTCATCTTTCTACAACCACAGAAATGGCCTGTCTTTGGCTTCCTGCCCTGAGTCAATCTTTCTTGTGAATTTTCTGAGATCTTGGCAGAAAAGCATGGCTGTCTACAAACTATCCTTTTATCTAGAATTTCCAATTGTTTCAAACTGATGCAGTAGCCCAAACTCAATTTTAGAAATTTATTTAAGTTTAAGCTAATTTTTTCTTTACCTGTTTCTATGGCAGCCAATTCTTCCTTCCATGAGTTGTCAGAGATAAAATTGTTCATATGTCTTCTCTCTCCTTATAGGAGTATATCACAGTTTTTTGGAGTTCATTTCCCTTGATTGCCTTCAACTTTTTTTTTTTTTTTTTGCCTTCAACTTTTGATGGACTTAATAAAAGTTATAGTTTTGTAGACTATTCAACTTTTATTCATTTGTTAAAATGGTAGTGAGGTTATTTCTCAGTTTTCTACTTCCCAAGCAGAGGAGAAGCTCTGCAAAGGCAATCTTAAAGAAAAACAACACAACAGAGGACATGATGGCTGCCAAATATAAAAACTTACAAATATAAGAGTGACAGCTTGTCATAAGGAGAGGCAAACAGAACAGTAAGACAGAACATGGGATTAAGAAATGAATTCACAAATTACTGTCATTGATTCATGAGGAATAGGTCAATATAAACATATAGAAATATATGAGCCATAGAACATGAAACTCTTGATCTCTGGGGGCATGAATTCAAGCCCCAAGCTGACCATTAAAGTTATAGAAAATTTTCTCTGCCTATAGTGCAATTAACTTAAAAAATTAACTAAAGGAAAACTAGAATGTTCCTATGTCTTCTTAAATTAAGAAGTGCATTTATAAACACTGGTGGGTCAAAAGAAAATAACATGTTAATAAAATATTTGAGAATTAATTATAACAGCAATATTACATGACAAAAGTTGTAGAATGCCACTAAAACAGTGTTTTGAAGGAAAGATAAAATATTTAAATGCTTCTGTTGGAATGACAAAATTAATTATCTAAAATTAAAAGTAGAAAAGAGAAAGCAAAATTAATATAGGTAAGAAAGAAATGAAGAAAGGAATTCATGCAAAAGACAATACAGATTAACAAAGCTTAAGTTATTTCTATAAAAATGATACTTTAAAAAAAACTGCCTTATAACTGATCAGGAAAAGAGGAAAGAAAGTAACAATTTCAATAGTGTTGCAGGCAATGAAATGATAATAATGAATATTATGGAAATTTTTATGCCAATAAACTTGTAATGTACACAAATGGCGAAATACCTTGAAAATTATCATCACTGACTAAAGAATAAGTATTTTTTCTTGTTACCAACTTCTCTATTTCTTCCACCCGCTAGCAAACTATTTATTTCTCTGTTCTCTGTGAGTTTGACTTATTTAAGATTCCACATATAAGTCATATCGTACAGTATTTGTCTTTCTCTCTCATACTGTGCAGTATTTGTCTTTCACTTAGCATAGTTTCTTCCAAGTTCATCCATGTAGTCCTCGCAAATGACAGGATTTCCCTTTTTTAAGAATGAATAATACTCCATCGAATATATATTTTAAGTATATAAATATAATTACATACACCACATTTTCTGTATCCATTCATCATGGACACTGTACCTTTTATTTGTTTCTCTACCTTGGCCAATGTGAATAGTGCTGTAATAAATATGGGAATACAGACATCCTTTTAAGATAATTTTGTTTCTTTTAAATACACACCAGGAAATATGATTTCTGGATCATTTGATAGTTCTATTTTTAATTTCTTAAGGAACCTTCATACTGTTTCCTATAGTGGCTGCACCAATTTGTACTACCATTGGTAGTGCACATCTTCACCAGGATTTGTTATCTCCTATCTTTTTGATAATGAAGCAGTAGCTCATTGTGGTTTTGAGTTGTATTTCCCTAATGATGTGATCTTGAGCACCTTTTCATATGTATGCTCACCAACTGTGTATGCCTTTGGAAAAATGGCATTTCAGGTCCTTCATCCATTTTTTAATTAGGCTATTTGGGTTTTTTTTTTTTTTTTTTTTTTTGCAACGGAGTTGCATGAGTTCCTTATATATTTTGGATGTTAACTCTTTTTCAAATTTTCTCCCATTCTATAGGCTACTTCCCCATTTTTAAAAATTGTTTTCCTTCCTGTGCAAAAGCTTTTTAGTTTGACATACCTCAGTTTATTTTTGCTTTTGTTACCTTTGCTTTTGGTGTCAAATTCAAAGAAGTCATTGCCAAGGCCAATGTCAAAGTACTTACTGACTGTATTTTCTTCTAGTAGCTTTATGGTTTCAAGGCCTATGTTCAAGTCTTTAATCCATTTTGAGGTCATTTCATGTACGGTGTTAGTAATGGTCCAGTTTCATTCGTTTGCATCTGGCTGTGTCCTGTTTTCTTAACACATTCACTGAACAGACTGTCCTTTTCCCATTGTGTATTTTTGGCCTCCTTGTCATAAATTAATTGACCATATATGCTTGGGTTTAGTTCTTGGATCCCTATTCTGTCCCACTTGATCTGTGTGCCTGTTTTTATGCCAAGAATAAATTATTTAAAAATGAATTTAACTATATCATTTAAAAAATATAGTCAGTAGTTAAAATTTTTCATCAATGAAAATAAAAGACAGTTTTAAAAAATGAGCGATATGACATGACTTACATTTAAATTATTACCCTGTCTGCTATGTTGAGAAGACACCGATATAAATATAATGAGAAGTGGGAGAAAAGTTGGGAGGATATAGCATTAATCTGGGTATGATATCAAGACCAAGGTTATTACAGTGGAGATTACAGCTGTCAGACTGTGGAAATATTTTGAAGGTAAGGCTGACTGGATTTCCAGATAGACTTGAGTGTGAAATGTGAGAGGAAGAGCATTGCTAAGGGAAAAATCCACAATTTGGGGGCTGACCAACTAAAAGGATAGCATTTCTATCAGCTGAGATGGAAAATACTATTAAAGGAGGCGGCTTAGGAGTGATACCAGAAATCTTTGGGTTTGAAATGTCTACTAAACTTCAGGATAAACAAAAATTTAATCAAGACACAAAGGCACAGATCATGAGAGGAATAATAAATATGATTATATTAAAATTAAGACCGATACAGTGAAAATACAAGCCCTGAATGGAATGCTATTTGCAAGCATGTGAATAATTAGTATTTCTAATAAGGATGTGTTTTGGATTTAATTCAAAATATTTGCTAATATCTCTTGTGGTTTACTTATGGACCCATGTGTGTAATTTTACAATTTTAAATTTAGAGGAATTTCCCAGATATCTTTCTTTTGTGTATTTCCAGTTTAATCTCATTGTAGTCAGACACAAAATAGGAATTTAGGAAAATAAATTTTACTGGCTTTATTTTTAGTCAGGCACTTTCTCTGTAAAGGGAGTCCAACTTGCTTCTCTTGTTTTCACTCTTATTTAGTTTTTATTTTCCAATGAGTGATTCTTCTTTTTAAAGATTTTATTCATTTATTTGAGAGAGAATGTGAGAGACAGAGAGAACATAAGTGAGGTGGGAGGGGCAGAGGGAGAAGCAGACTCCCCACTGAGCAGGGAGCCAGATGTGGGACTGGATCTCAGCACCCTGGGATCATGACCTAAGGTGAAGGGGGACACTTAACCAACTGACCCACCAAGGCACCATCAATGAGTAACCGATTAATTATTACATTGCTGAAGTTAACAAGTCCTAGGTGCCAAACTAGTAGGTCTATTTAATTTATAAGTCTGCTAATTTCTTGGCATCCGTGGGTGGCTCAGTGGTTGAGCATCTACCTTAGCCTCAGGTCATGATCCTGGGGTCCCAAGGTCAAGTCCCACATTGGGCTTCCTGCAGGGAGCCCGCTTCTCCCTCTGCCTAGGTCTCTGTGTCTCTCATGAACAAATAAATAACTTTAAACTTTAAACTTTAAAAAAGTCTAATTTCTTCTGTTACCAAATTCTTTAAAATGTGTATATTAAAATATACCATATAAAATAATATACAATTTAGAGAATTCAAAGAGGAAGTGTGAACACACAAATACCTACCAAATTTTAAGAGATCGAATATTATTTGTTCCTCTGAGTGACCCAATATGAGCTTAGTTAAATGAAAAGAAGCATGAGAGATTGAAGTAGAATCTTCCCAAAGAAACATTTGTCTGGAAAAGTTCTTGTACTTGCTATCTCTTATAGTACTTGAAAGATTTAGATGACCATGTGAACAACCTTATCTGGCTTTCTGGAAAATTAAAAAAATCAAAACAAAATAAAAACACACGTATAAAATCTCTAGTTCTTCACTAATCAGCCTCCAAACTCATATGCAATGTTGTCCTAGATTAACCAAATGACCAGGAATGAGGAATAATAATAATAATAATACTCAGGTTACTAAGTTTTAGGGAGGTTTGTTATAGAGCAAAGGTCAGCTTATATAAAGGATCACGAACAGTAAAGGATAGAAGAGAGGAAAATGATTAGATGAGCTTTAAAGAATTAGCCAGATCTATGGCATCAAGGAAGATTCCAGAACAAATAATCTCAAAAGAACAAAACACTTCAATGACTGCTACAATACGAAACCAATCTCCAGTTAATATTAAAGAGAAGAAATGACAACAGACTGAAAGTGCTCTGCAAATTTGGTACAGTCGGTCAAGTAAGAGGAGAGGACACCCGCTTATTATTTGTACCATCTTCATTCCATCACAAAGCGATGGATGCAAAAAAAAAGAAGACCGTGCACTCATGCACCACCACAGTTCCATCTCTAGCTAGGCATTTGGATTAGAGAAAAGAAGGGAACTGAATCAACAGTAAGATGGAACAGTTGCAATGTTACCCATCAGCAGAATTTGCATTAAATCAGGGGAAAATAAGTCATCAACTGGAAGAGTCTTATTAAGGCTTTTGAATAAATGGAAAGTATATGGTTTGAGTGTGAAAATATTTTGGAATTTGTGTATTTTCATGGTTGTGAAAATAAGTTCACTCAAACCAACAGATTTAATGGAATAGGAGGTTTGATATTTTTTCTATAAATGAGATGGTAATCTGGTTAATATTGGCTGACAGAACAGATTGTGTGTAGAAAAGTTTTGAACTAAAGATGACTTGCTTATAACCCTTGAGTTAATTAGGAACATATGTCCTTGGATAGAAAATCCAGTGTTATGGAAACTAGATTTATTTACATAAATAGATTACATGGTGCCATCTCTCTGTTCTTTCTTTCTCTCATCTCCTTGTGCCTCCTAAAAGATTTCCAAAAAGTAACAAAGGAAGAAAAGGAAAATCCCTCCAGGCAGATATACTCATACAAAATAAAATTATTCCTGATAACACCATGGGGATTGTTCCATTTTTCTGATTTTTCATGTTTTTTCTTTGTCACTGAGTTAAAAGAGCTAGAAATATCTTAAATATTTTTTATGAATTCTAAAATTGAAAGAATTTAGCCACTCCATTTCTCCGCCACATTTAACACCACAGGTAAATGATACCACTCTATTGTGGCAAGTGCAAGGGAAATTGCATTTCACAAGTGTCTTTTGATATCTGGACATTTAATAAACTGACCAATAGTCTGAACATCTTACACATGAGTATATATTTTCTATGAGGATATGAATCACTACTGCATTCGTTCACTCATACAATAAACAAATACTTTGTTGGCAACCTGCTATGTTATGCCCTGAGAATAAAATGATGATTATAAGACTGGAACTCAAATCTGGTGGATGACATAAACAGAGAAATGTAATATAAAATTTAAAACTGCCATAACTGACACGGATTTGAGAAGTAAAGAGGTGGCGGATGGCAAATAGGATAGCATAGCATTCGTAGGAGCACGGTAACACTCAGGAGAGCTGTGGAAACCTCTGTAGTAGTAAAATACACTCCGGCATAGAAAATTGTTTGATGGTTACAGTACTTTGACTAGAGGAAGAATGAACATTTAGGGCATTTTATGGGGTTGCTGTAAACAAATCCATCATACTTCTATGTTTTAGATATGGTAAGCATTTGTTACATGATTTTAAAATGTGGACAATTTGAATGCTAGAATAATGATAGGATTGCCACTTACTTTGTAGAGATGAACATCTGATTTGATTTAAGGAATCAGCTAGAATTTGTGCATTACATGTAGTCTCCCACCCTTTCCAAGTGGAGAATCTCCTTCTTTGTGGAAAAGTAGATCAAGACTGTTAACAAAAGTTGGTCTGTGTTATTGCACCTGACTTTAGGATCCAAAATTTTTTTTGCCACGTTGTGTCTTTCCTTCTGGAATCGTAAGTTGAGAACACAATGCTAGTACCTGTTTACACTGTGAAGTGGATATTGTTACAGAGAACACACCAGAGCCTTTCTCCCTGTTAAGCAAATCATGCCCGTGTGAATGTATGATCTGTGGAGAAACCCCTGTAGTTTTTACCTGCTGATGCTGTCTTGTTGGAGAATAAATTTTGGATGTTTTTTTTCTTTCCCCCACCAAAAAAAAAAAAAAAAAAAAAAAAAAGTCTCCTACCTGTCATCCAGAATATGACACTATTAAACCTCACAATATAGTTACTTGTAACTGATACTCAATATTACAGTATAAGAAAATATGTGGCAACACTGGCAGTTATTTTATAACTGTCACTTCCTTAACTCAATGTACAAAAATGTTATTTTAGGCCAAGTGATGAGTTTCCCTTTAATCTATTTTAGCATTAGATAAATATCAGGGTTGTTTAGTCTAACTGGGAGTCGTAATGATGGGATCGGATAGCTGAGATGGAGCAATGATTACATCACATCGGCTGAATATATACAGTGCCTCTTCTGCCTTCTGGCAGAAGGTTTTCTCCAACTGCCCACAGATTGTAGACAGGCTACAGCCAGACTCTTCCTTGTCTAACTTACTAAGCCACCTTCTTTCTTGGCTTGACTGAGCTTCCCAGAAGGCATGAAAAGTCCTGGCAGTGTTTGTGAGAAACTACCTCAGTGGAATTCAGATTTGATGACATAAAATCTTCTGAAGTTCCATTCCATTACCAAAAAAAACTATTATGCTTTCAAAGAAGCATATAATAATAGATCCTCCCTCTAGACTTTAGATTGGGCTAACAGGTTAGTTAAGATTGGTGCAGGGATAGTGAAGGGCATGATATGAATCCAAGAGTCCAACTGCTTAGCTCTGAATTCTACCTTGTCTACTTATTTGCATGGTGAAATTGGACAAGTTGTTTACCCACCGTGTGCTCCATTTTCTTATTTATAAAATTTATAAAAAATTTTTATTTTTATAAAAATTTATAAAATGTCAGTGCCTGGCACACAGTAAACACTGTGTAAGATGTATTAGCTATTTTGTGTAATACTATTACTACAAACACAGTGGATTAAAATTAAAATGATGTAATAATAATAGTAAAAATATACATTTAGTTTTTGAGGATCAGGATTCTACGCACAGCTCAATTAGGTTCTCTGCAAGGCAACAATCAAGATGTCCTGGTTTGCAGTCTCATGTCAAGATTTGACAGGGGAAGGATGTGCTTCAAATCTAACATGGTTCTTGACAGAATCTAGTTCTCTGTGGCCCATGGGGACTATTTCTTACAGGCTATCAAACAAGTTTGTCTCAGTTCTTTGTCTGGTGGACTTCTTCACATGGCTGCTGGTTTTACTTAATCCAGTCAGGGAGAAATTTGCAAAATGGGCATTATAATCTATGCAACATAATTATGGAGGTAACATCTGATCACTTTTGGAATATCCTATTGGTTAAAAGCAAATCACAGGTTTTGACCACACCCCTGTAAATACCAGAAGGCTAGGATAATTGGAGGCCATTTTTAGAGTCTACTGTTTACATAAGTGTTTGTTAAAAAAAATTGTTTGCTATAGGATAATGTATGTAAAAGAATTACTTTCTATTGTATCTAGGCAGCTTAAATGACATGACATGAATTTACCTCATACCTGCTAGGCAGCCAATCCTGTATCTTTCCAACTTCATATTCAGTAGCGTAACACTGGTGAATTGACATCAGCCACTGTTGGTATATTTAGACCACTCAAACTGGCAAGTGCTACAAATCAGAGCTGTTTTTACATTAGAAGGCCAGTTGTTAAACATTTACCATTACAAACATTTTACATACTGTAGATCTTTCTTGGAGTCTTTAACTTCAAACATATCTACTAAGATAGTTACTGGGGTTCTTTAGCTCTATCTACCTGGAAATCTCTTAATAAAAATCTCAAACAATAATCCAGAAAAAAATTAGATAATATCTTAGACTCAGATTTGCCGATTTTTTCATCTTGATTAACATTTAATTTGAAACAAGATGAACTCAAAGGGTAGAGAGCTCTCATTAAAAAATATGTATACTGATGATTTCTATATTACAGATCTCTTAATTTGCTAGATATCTTAAAACTTTAGGCCAACTTTACCTGCAATTGTATATTATTACCCTAAAATATGTTCACCAAAAAGAATATTTCTTAAAATATATTTCAGAAGAAGCAACCACGTGTTAAGTCCAATGATTTTATTTCTGATGGATATATATCCTATTACTGAGAAAACAGCACATAATAAACATTTTACAGCAGTCCATCCATTTCTCCTATTTAAATATCATAAACCAGTATGTATTAACAAAATATCTCATTCTTGTTCATGCTGCCAATTCTCAGGGCAACCTAGTGTCCATTGCAACATAATAGCAATAACTATTATTAGTCAATATTATTGTTATTATTATTATATAGTTATTTGATTTGAGTTATTTTCTATTATACTCTGTTGTTTTTTTTTTAACTAAACAAGCCAAATACTTCTGCTATCATGGGTGAGGTGGGAACTGGAAGATAACTATCCTCTAATATCTATTTTCTATAATGGGTGTATTGAGATTCATTCACAACTCAGGCAACAGATTGCTGCTACAAACTCAAAATTTTGCTGATCAAGGGAAGATTTTTCATCCTTTTTATTGCTTTACTACAAAGTTTCAATGAATACATGTCCAAGCACTATATGCATATAAAGTCTTTCTCTGAAGGAAAAAAAAAGTGACAGATTTCATCAGGAATAGCCACTCCTGTATTCCGCCTCCATATGGGTGTTTAATGATCCTATATGGGCACGAATCCAAGGCAAGTTCTCAGAGTGTCACAACAAATTGAAAAGTTTCCTTCCGTTACATCTGGCATAAGGATCTATCTTAAATAAACAATATAGAATACTGTCACCAACAGCAGCTATGAAATAATTTGACCACGAATTGACTGTAATCTGGCACTTTCTGAAAGCTCATTTAAAGTTTTGTATTAAAGACAAAGAATCTAAAGTAGTGTTTCTAAATGTGACTGTGAATCGAGAAATCATGAAAGCTTATTAAAAATATGAACTCATATCCTAGATCAGACATATAACATCAAACTATTTAGGAAAAGGACAAAAATCTATTTATCTGAAGTCTCATAAGAGATTTGGAAGAGATTACAAGTTTGGAGACACCTTGTTTATAGAAGCACATCTTTCAACTCTAAAAACTCTACATTTAAGTAAAAAGAAAACAAAACAACTGAATAATTTGTTATTTGAGTCTTGTGAAAAAAAATCTCAAAAGTATGATTTATACTCCTGCCCATGGCATTTTAGGAAATATCTATTAGAAGAATGTTTTTGCATATTTTTGCAAATCCATGGTCACATACAGTCGACCCTTGAACAACATGAGTTTGACATAGTGGGTCCAATTACACATGAATTATTTTCCAGAGTATGTATTTTCTTTTCCTTATGATCTCTTAATATTTTCTTTGCTTTAGCTTACATTCTTATAAGGATATAGTACATAACACTTATGCAAAATATGTATTAATTGACTTTATGTTATTGATAAGATTTCTAGTCAATAGTACGCTATTAGTAGTTAAATTTTGGAGGAGTCAAAAGTTGTACACAGATTTTCAATTATGCAGGGAATTGTTCCAGCATGTTTCAGCCCTTGTGCTCTTCAAGGTCAAATGTAATTATGCCTGCCGATGTCACTTCATAGATTCCTTTTATAATTTAACAGCCAATACTGGTTTTTCCATATGTAGCTAATATACGTAGCAAATATAGGCAAAATATAAACACATTCTACTTCAATGAGGAAAATCTCTGTCCGATAGTAGTTAGTGGATGTAGAAGCTAGAGGTCTACAACCATGATTGAGAAGGAAATAGACAAAATAGTCAGAGATTAGCTATTCTACATGAATTGTTTATGTGCACATGCTATTACAGTATTTGATGCTAAATATCTAGGACTGAGGTGTGGTCTCACCTTAAAAGTATGGGGAGAAAACAACAATGGGTTTCAATGAGTATAGAATAATTATAACCAACAAAATGAGATGCCTATAGAGAAATGACCTATTTGAAAGCACATTCTACTTTATATCGGTGTTTTATTTCTAGCTTAAATTAGGAATTTTAAAATTCAGGTTAATCATTTTTGGAATAAAGTATTTATGCACAGCATGGTATGTAACATTGAGAAAATAGGCCATTAATATGATTCGGATTTAGATATTTAATCTTTTAAAAGGAAAACAACCAGATTTTTCAAGTAATCCAAGCAATGAAATAAATTAGCAATCTGTTGAAATTAACTTTATCTGCCCTATAAAAAGCTGTGAGTTAATATGCAACATGATCAGCCACATGCTGAAACCCATTCCACAGTGACTCATACTTAACCTGAGAACAAGACAGATGATAAATGAACCCTATGTTAAGTTATTTTTGGTGAATGGTGTAAATAGGAGTCTAATTTTATCCTTTTGCATGTGACTATCCAGTTTTCTCAGCACCATTTATTGAAAGGGCTATTGTTCTTCATTTCAAAATTATCACAGTTCGCAAAGCTTCTAGCAAGAAAGAACATCTCATGAAAGTATAATCAATTGGTCTCCTTGTTAATATTTGATGAGAAAAAAATAAGAAAATTATTTTCCAAATAAGCCAATCAAGTAATAATAATCAGCTTCTCCTTCTGAAGATTTTTCTACTTCTGTTGTTTACTTTTAACAATGGCATGGATTTAAGTACTTCTATCTGTGATATAGTATCTGATTCTTCTCCTAAATGGGATAAATTCAATATGCCATATTGGGGCTTTGTCACCATAATCACTTAATGTATTTATTATGTCCCTACAATGTGGCATTTAGTTGTACAAAATAAGTTCAACATGAAAGAGGATCCAATAGAGACAATATAATCTTTTTAAAGATTTATGTATTTATTCATGAGAGACACACACAGAGAGAGGCAGAGACATAGGGAGAGGGAGAAGTAGGCTCCTTGCAGGGAGCTCAACGTGGGGCTTAATCCTGGATCCCGGAATCAGGCCCTGAGCTGAAGGCAGACACTCAACTGCTGAGCCACCCAGGCGTCCCAAAACAATATAGTCTCCATTTCACTTTTTCCAGCTTTGTTGAGACGTAATTTACAGACAGTACTGTGTAACTTTAAGGCATACAACATGATAATTTGATATATATGTACATCATGAAATGATTAGTTCAAAAACTTAGTTAATACATCCATCACCTCCCATGAATAAGATGTTTCGGTGGGGTGAGAACATTCAAGATCTACTTTCTTGTTCACTTTCAAGAAAATATAAAATATAATATTGATAACTAGTCATCATGGTGAATATATCAGATCCCTAGAACTTACTCATTTTATGCCTGGAAGTTTATACTTTTAATGAATATTTTCCCATCTCATCCCCCTTCTCATCCCACTCCCCTGCCTTTGAAAATGACCATTCTACTGTTTCTATAATTTTGCCCCCCTCTTTTTTTAGATTCCACATATAAATAAGACTATACTGTATTTGTCTTTCTTGTCTTATTTATTTCACTTAGCATAATGACCTCAAGGTCCATTTATCATACCCCAAATGGGAAGATTTCATCTTTTTATAGCTGAATAATATTCTATTGTACATATAGAGCACATTGTTTTATTTACTTGTCAGTAGACACTTAGGTTTTTTTCCATGTCTTTGCTATTGCAAATAATAATGCAGTGAAGATGGTGATGCAGATGTTTCTTCTAGATAGTGATTTCATTTCCTTCAGATATATTCCCAGAAGTGGGTTTGCTAGATGATATTGATGATATGGTAGCTTTATTTTGATTTTTTTGAGGAACTTCCATACTGTTTTCCATAATGTCTGTACCAATTTACATTCTTACCAACAGTGCACACGAATTCCCTCTTCTCCACGTTCTCCTCAACACTGAACTCTCTCTTGCCCTTTTGATAAAAGCTACTCTGACAGGTGTGAGGTGATATCTCATGGTGGTTTGAATATGAATTTTCCATGATTAGAAATGAGCACCTTTGGGGCGCCTGGATGGCTCAGTGGCTGAGCATCTGCCTTTGGCTCAGGTCCTGATCCCAGGGTCCTGGGATCGAGTCCAACATCAGGGTCCCCAGAGGGAACCTGCTTCTCCCTCTGCCTATGTCTCTGTCTCTCTGTGTATCTCATGAATAAATAAATAAATAAAAATCTAAAAAAAAAAAGAAATGAGCACCATTTGAAAATACATTTATTCAGCTCTTCCACACACTCTCAAAATCAGATTGAGTTATTTTACTATTGAGTTTTATGAATTCCTTATATATTTTGGATATCCCCTTATCTGATGTACAGTTAGTAAAATATTTCCCTCCATTCTGTAGGCTGCCTCTTCATTCTGTTGATGCTTTTTAGTTTGCAGATTGATGTGGTCCTACTAATTTACTTCTGCTGCTTGCATTTTTGATGTCATAGACAAACAATGATTGCCAAGGTCAATATCAGGATCATTTCTTCTGTTTTCTTTTAGGTATTTTACAGTTTTAAGCCTTACATTTATTTTTTTAAGATTTTATTTATTTATTCATGACACACACACACATACACACACACACACACACAGCGGAGGTGGGGGGCAGAGACACAGGCAGAGGGAGAAGCAAGCTTCATGAAGGGAGCCCGACATGGGACTCAATCCTGGGTCTCCAGGGTCACGCCCTGGGCTGAAGGCAGCGCTAAACCGCTGAGCCACCCGGGCTTCCCTAAGCCTTACATTTAAATCCTGAATCCATTTCAAGTTATTTTTGGTGAATGGTGTAAATAGGAGTCTAATTTTATCCTTTTGCATGTGACTATCCAGTTTTCTCAGCACCATTTATTGAAAGGGCTATTGTTCTTCGTTTCAAAGTGGTCACAGTTAGCCATATGATTTGGAGACAAGAGCCCCAGAGAAAAAGAGAAAATTAAAGGTAAAATGTTTTGCCTTCTACTCTTCTTAAGATCCAATTATAATCTTCTTGGGAGCTTAGAAGCTAGCTGCCATTCACAGTTTCCTTGAAGTTTTAGTATTTACACTTCCTTTATCACAAAGCTGCACCCCCATATCATTATTAGGACATTTTACATTAAATTCAGGAGAGTCACGCTTAGCTATGGAGAAAGAAACTAATGATCTGTGGAATCTACCTTAACAAATTAAAGTGGAAGTAATTACCTATGAAAGTAAAACTATAATAAATTTCTATTTATTACATGTTTATGTAATCTATAATATATTAACATATCAATAATGTATATAATATATACTATATTATTAATGTATTAATATGTGATTATGTGTTAATATATTAGTAAAATATTGATCATATAATAATAAAAATTTAAAAAGGCATGTCCTTAATGAGAAAATGGCCAAACTCAAAATCTGTTCCAAATATTGTATTTAACATTGGCACTTTCATTAAAGTCAAGAATAAGATGATGTTATTTTTCCAGTTCTAGTAATCTATTGTTGCATTACAAACCACTATCAATAATTAATAATGTAAAATAACAATTTTATTATGCATGTGAGATCTGTGACTTAGAAAGCTGGGGTGGACATCTGTGACTTAGAAAGCTGGGGTGGACATAGAAAGCTGGGGTTATATTCTCTACTTTCCTATGTGTGGATCTCCTTGAGGAAACTCAAATTGTGGGAACTAGAATCATCTGGAGGCTCCTTCACACACATATTTGGTAACTAGTCAGGGCTCACCTTGGACTATCACTTGGAATACTTATATACAGCCATTCCATGTGGCTTGGGATTCCTCACAGCATGATGGCTTTATGATACTAAAAGTTGTTACATTACAGATGAGGGAAGCCAGTCTTCTAATGAACAAGGCAGAAGCTGCTAGTCTTATATTATGTAGCCTAGGAAACCACACAGTATCATTTCTGCCATACACTACTACTAAAAAAAGTCATGCATCCCATCTAACTAAGTTTAAGGGAAAGAGACACAGACTCCTACCTCTTCATAGAGACAGTGTTCTATCAAATACTTTTCAGCAATGTTTAAAAAACACAGCCACTAATTTCAACAATGCTTTAACCATATAAATAAGAATACAAAATAAAAATTAAGAAATTTTGCATCAAATGAAAAAAAAACAAATATGGTTGTATACAAAGAGAAACATAGGAAATAGGTCTGCATTATAAAATATAAAATAATTCAGTGAAGTGGCTAGATAAAAAATTAAAATTGACATGCAAAACAATTTTATCTATATATATATATTAAAACTATATAGAGCAGGAAATGGGTTTATAAGACAACACTTTGATTTGTTTCACAGAAATGGAACTACGTAAGTAGAATGTTTCTGGGCTTGGTACAGCTTATCAATAAGGTGAAGGATGCAGCACTCTGCCTTTTTGCTCTACCATTTGCAGTACACATGCTTTTTATTTCTGAAAGTTGTCCTATAAAAAAAAATACATATGCCAATGCCCTAAAGGTCACATCCACCACAGGGCAAAAAGAGAATAAAAGGATTATAGATAAGAGATTTCTTCTCTTTAGACTTACTCTTTTTATTCAGGAAGAAACATTTTTCCCCAGAAACCCTGCAGCAAATCCCATTTATGATTCACTGGGCAAAACCCAATTGGAATAGCCTGGCAAATGAATATCCTAGCACAGGAGAAAGGCATTGGTATAATTACTTTATGGAGAACTCATTCACCATGTCTGCTTCCTGTGGTACAATGTAGAGATTAAATCACTTCTGGTGAGTATAATATAACGTATAAACATGTTGAATCATTATTTGACATCTGAAACTAATGTGACATTGTGTGTCATCACTTAAAAAAAA
Organism: Canis lupus familiaris; assembly: GCF_011100685.1. NCBI lineage: Eukaryota > Metazoa > Chordata > Mammalia > Carnivora > Canidae > Canis > Canis lupus. The sequence goes on along the minus strand of NW_023330470.1, from coordinate 6,927 downwards.
TTTAAAAAATTACCCATATTGATTGCCAGAACTGATGAAATTAATCAGATCACTAAAAAAAATCTCCATTTCTTTTTCATTAATAGTGAACATCTTTAAAATATTTTAATAGTTTACATGATCATACTAATGAACTGTAATCTCATCTAGAATGCCCCCACCTGAAAATCACAGTTTTAAATAATACCACATCCCAAGACAACTATACATTTTTTCTCAGATGTTCAGTGATAAATCTACAAAATTTAAAACCTACAATTCAATTTCTGGTTATTTTTGCTTCATAGATTAAGGAAATTTAAAAAGCAACATGTTTACGAATGTTTCCACACCATCTTCAGTGTGTTTAAATTGCATGAATTTCAATTAGGCAGTTTATGTATTTTGCATGCCAGTACTCTAATAAATCTGAAGGAAAAATAAATAATTGAATTAAGGATAAGAACAGGAGGCCTCATCATTAATTAAGGTATTTTTAGTTAAGGTATTTTATTTTAGTTAAGCCACCCGAATGAACTACAATACAAACACTGAAACAGTGATTTAAATTACGGAACTGTGATCTTTGCATTATTATATAAAGTAATTTAGCAATTTGTTTTTTAAATTTTTTTAATTGAGTATAATTGACACACAATGTTACATTATTTTCAGGTGTAAAACATGGTGATTCATCTTTTCTATAATATTACACTATGCTCACTACAAGGGTAGCTACCATTTTAATACAATGCTACTACAATAACACTGACTATATCCCCTATGCCTTTTGTTTCCATGACTTATTCATTCTTTAACTGGAAGCCTGTATCTCCCACTTCCCTTTATCTTTTGGCTTCTCCCCAATTACCCTATCCCTCTGGCCACCATCAGTTTGCTCTCTGTATTTATGGGTTTGGTTCTGCTTTTTGTTCATTCATTTGGTTTTTTAGATTCCATATATGAGTGCAATCACACGGAGTTTGTCTTTCCATCTGACTCACTTCACTTAGCATCATACCCTTTAGGTCCTCTATTTTGTTATGAATGACAAGAGCTCATCCTTTCTACACTCACACCCTAGATCTTTTTTATTCATTCGTCTACCAATGGACACTTAGGTTACTTTTATATCTTGGCCATTATAAAAATGCTACAATAAACATAGAGATACATTTTTTTTTCAAATTAGTATTTTTCTTTTCTTTAGGTAAATACTCAGTGGTGAAATACTGCATCATACAGTATTCTTTGTTCTAATATTTTGAGGAAACTTCATACTGTTTTCCACAGTGGCTGTACCAATTCACAGTCTCACCAATAGTGCAGAGGGTTCCTTTTTCTCCACATCCTCACCAATACTTGTTATTTCTTGTATTTTTAATTTTAGCTATTCTGACAGGTGTAAGGTGCTATCTCACTGCAGTTTTGATTTGAATTCCTTTGATGATGAGTGATGTTGGGAATCTTTTCATGTGTCTTTTGGTCTTCTGTATGTCTCCCTTGGCAAAATATTTGGGCCTTCCAGTCATTTTTAAATAAGATTACTTTTTGTGTATGTTTGTGTGTGTGTGTGTGTGTGTGTGTGTGTGTGTTCAGTATAAATATATTCCATTAGTCCAGCATTATCCTGATGTTAAGAAAAAAAACACATCACAAAAAACCAAAAACAGCAGGCCAATATCTTTGATGAAAAATCCTCAACAAATTTTTAGAAAACTGTATTCAACAATAAATTAAAAACATCATTCACCACAATCAACTGAGATTTATTCCAGGAATGCAAACACGGCTCACTATTCACAAGTCATTCAATGATATACCACATCAACAAAGAATAAAAATCATATGATATCAATAAATGCAGAAAAAAATCATAAAACATAACACCCATTCATGCTAAAAACTCTCAACAAAGTGGGTTTAGAAGGACAGACCTCCACAAAATAAAGGTCACGTATGAAAGCCCCACAGCTAACATCATACTCAAGGGTGAAAATCGGAGAGTTTTTCCTCTAAGATCAGGAACAAGACAAAGATGTCCACTCTCACTACTTTTACATAACACATTACTAGAACTCCTAGCCACAGCAATCAGACAAGAAAAATAAACAAAAGGCATCTATACTGGTAAGAAGAACACAAACTGTGACTATTTGCAGATATGATATTACATATAGAAAACCTCAAGTATTCCACCAAAAAAGCTACTAGAAGTAATTTTCCTCATTTTTTTTCTTTTAATTTTAAAGACCAATCATAGAACTTACTAGTGATTTCTGAGCTAGTTTTGAAAGATCTCTGCGTTTGATTATCTCCAAAATATAAAGAAGACAATTGAGGATAAGACTTTATAAAAATTTGTGGGACTACCAGTACCATAGAAAGAAAACTAATTATGAAATTAATCTGTATACTTGGTCAATTTTTTTCTATATTAATTGTTTCTAGATACACTTTATTTAATACTAAAGTTGCACGGCTTAAGTTTCATCCAGGGTTGGTTCTCTTAGACACAAATTCAACTTGCCCATTCAACTATATTTTTCCCTCACAGCTTTAATGTAAAGAAATAGTGAGAATTAAAAAGAAATACATAGCAAATGCTTATAAATGACTTTTACTCATTAAGTATTCAAAAAATATAACAGTATGTGTGGATGTATGTATATAGCAAAATCATCTCTATATATTCATTGAGTAGATTCATCAATAATTCCACAGCTTCCCATATTTCAATAAGGAGAACCAGGATCAATTAGGACTCTATTATGACTTCTGTGGATCCTAGGCGCTTTTGCCTTCCTTAGCCACCTCCTCTCCCCCTTCCTTAAAACACACACACATGCTCCCTTTGGCAGCACATACACATTAAAACACAGAAATACTCAAAATTATTGTTATAACTATATGGATATAAATATGAATATATTAATATCATATATAATAATGTTTGACCTAAAAGCTCATTATTTTCTTGTGATTTTAAAATAAGGCATTTTTAAAAGATTTTATTTATTTATTCATGAGAGACACAGAGAGGCAGAGATATAGGCAGAGGGAGAAGCAGGCTCCCTATGGGGAGCCTGATGTGGAACTCAATCCCAGGACCCCGGGGTCACAACCTTAGCCAAAGGCAGATACTCAACCACTGAGCCACACAGGCACCTCAAATTAAAGCATTTTTGTGAGTCCCTAAAAGTAATGAGCACCCCAGGCACTGTGCATAAAGAAAAAGTTGGCCCCAGGTCAATAAGAAAGCACTTACTTGGAAATAATTTCTAGTTTAATAGAATAAAACCCTGAAATTGGAGGCTACTTAGAAAGTTCCAAAACTTAAAAAAAAAAAAAAAAAGGAAAGTTCCAAAACTTGATTTTAACAAAATTTCTGTTCAAAGTACCTCCCCAGAATTGATAAGAAGTGGTAAAATGGAGTGACCTGAAATCCATTTATTCTCCTGTATAACACATGATGACAGAAGGAAAACAAAAAATATGACAGCATAAGTGTGACATATTAAAATGGAAATAGTTAATATACTTAAACAGTTATCAGTAAGAAGCCTAACTTCTAATAATAAATAACTGCATGATAGCTACCTCAAAAAAATTTGCTGTAATTGACCAATGGAAAATGAGAAATCTTGTGATTTTTCTGAAAAATATGGATTTTACATTCTAGTGAAGAATGATTATATATGCTCTAAAGACTTAAGCTCTACTAAGAACTTCAGAGTAAAAAAGATAAATTCTCATTTCTAGAGAATAAACACAAACAGCGTATGGCTTAAGTCATAAATTTTAAAATACCAAACAACAGTGATATCTGAGTGGCTTGGTTAAGTGACTCTTGATGTCAGTTCAGGTATTGATGTCAAGATCATGAGTTCAAGCCCTATGCTGGGCGTGGAGCCTACTTAAAAAACAAACAATATATGCTTTAAAAAATGAGTTAAAAGAAAAATAAGATTAAAGTGATAAAATTCTTTCTGTGCAAATGAAAATACTCAGTTGATTTCTCATGACTCTGCTAATCACAATATTTTAATTAAAAATGTGACCTACCAAAAAAAAAAATGTGACCTACCAATATTGAGTGTCACAAAATGATTAAAGTGTTCTGTGGAAACAAAACTAGGATAACAAAGTATAATATACACTTATGTGGTGCCCATTTGCTCTCACCCTGCGTACCTATAAATGTTCATCAGGCAGATTATCATGTCCTTAAAACTTCTTTTTTTAAGATTTCATTTATTTATTTGAGAGAAAGTAAGTGTGTATGTGTATGTGTGAAAGAGAGAAAGAGAGAGAGAGAGAGAGAGAGAGAGACCACAGCAGGGGGAGGGGTAGAAGGAGAGGGAGAAGTAGACTCCCCACTGAGCAGGGAGCCCAATATGCTGCTCTGTCCCAGGACCACTGGATCATGACCTGAGCCGAAGGCAGATACTTAACCAACTGAGCCACTCAGGCACACCTTTATTTTTTTAATTAAAAAAAAATTGCTAACAAAATTTGTTATGTTAATATTTTTGAGAAACAGTGAGATCAACAATGAAATCTTTTTAGATCACATGATTGAGGTATGATTGATATGCAGAAAACTGTACATATTTAATGAGTTTGAAGATACACATCCATAAAACTATCACCAGAATCAATGCCATAAACATATCCATCACAGTAAAAAAGGCTGTGATAAATTGTGTAGTAAATCAACTGGTTTAATTCCTTTCTCTGATGTTATAAACACAAAATTTCTCTAAACACTTGGATCATGGAACTATTTGAAAAAAATGTATATATAAATGTATATTAATTTGGTATTTCATGAAACACTGAAAAATTATGAATTAGTGAATCAAGAAGGCTGTGTGTACAAATCTGTGTGAAAACCTTGAGACCTTAAATGCCAGAGTTCTGAAAAACCTCTGAGATGCAGAAAAGTTATTAAAGTTGATCAAATCTTAACGAGGAAAGGAACATTTCATTATATCATTACCTACTTTTTGAAGAGAGAGAGTTGACATTTAAATCACTTAATTTAACTACTAACATTAATTCACATAATAGTTCAGAGGGAAATTTATTACTGATTAAAACATCATTTGAAAATATTCTGTGGATTTTAGTTCCTCACTTTATATCTATTTTCCATTTAGGTAGGAAATTATCTCTAAAATACAGAATATGAAGGCAGATAGGGGAAAGAGTTGAGACAAATGACAAGAAATGTGCAAAAATATTAGAAGTGTTTTCTTTCAAACTGGAGACTTCAATTATGAGGAAATTGTTATGTAAAAGTTGAGATGCTTTCTATATTTTGTTACATTTGGAACTTTAAAGGTGTTGGGGGGGGCACCTGGGTGGTACAGTTTAGTGTCCAATTCTTGATTTTAGCTCAGCTCATGGTCTCATGAGATGGAGCCACACACCACCCCACCTTCACCCCCAGTGGGGCTCCACACTCAATGCATAATCTGCTTGGGATTCTCTCTCTCCCTCTTTCCCTCCCCTTGTTCACATGTACCCTCTCCCTAAAATAAATAAAATGTTTTAAAAAGTAAAAATTAGGGATCCCTGGGTGGCGCAGCGGTTTAGCGCCTGCCTTTGGCCCAGGGCGCGATCCTGGAGACCCGGGATCGAATCCCACGTCGGGCTTCCGGTGCATGGAGCCTGCTTCTCCCTCTGCCTATGTCTCTGCCTCTCTCTCTCTCTCTCTCTCTCTCTCTCTCTGTGTGACTATCATAAATAAATAAAAAATTTAAAAAAAAATTTTTAAAAATAAAAAAATAAAAAGTAAAAATTAAAAAATTAGAAGTGTGGGGATGTAATGCTCTCCAGGGAAAGAATAGATTAAAAACATGGTTATTAAATAGAAAAATTAAATTGTCTACCTCTCTATATATCTATCCTCATTCTGTTATAGACGCTAAGCCCTAAACTTCTAATTCTTGTTAATATATTTGCCAAAAGTGATGAGTTCATTGTGACTCTAGAATGCTCTAGAATAGAAGCTGATGGAGCTGGATATTCTGAAATAAAATGCAATCTAAACATGCAAACAATACACAATTCCCTTCTCTGTTACTGCTTTCCCTATAAAGCTGTTGAATTTTAACTTAGGCTCTTTTTAAAAGTTCTATTGTTGTTAGAGGTGATTATTTGTTGGACATAATTGTATACTTGCAAGCTGAATTTCATTTTTTTATGTTTATTACTCTGCGTGGGTCGATTTATTTTTCTATTTATTCTCCTCTTTTGTACACCTACCAATTTATTATCATGCACACATCCCACTAACATGCAGTTTGCTTCTCTTTCTACATCATTAATTTAATACTAAAGAAGATTGCAATTTAAACCAGCCCTTCTAAACTTTTTCCAAGACACTTGTCACATCCCATTCAATGACACCCTCTCTTTATAAATTTTGGGCCTTTTTTCTTGTTTATATAATTACTCTTCTCTAAACCAATTTAAGCTAATTTTGCAAATATTATTTTATGACATGATGTCAAATAATTCATAAACAGGATTTGACAGGATGATATACACATTATCTGGCATAACTGATTTTTCTCAGGAAATAATTGACAAATATATATGGTCATGCGTATTTTTTAATAAATATTTTATTTATTTATTCATGAGAGACACAGAAAGAGAGAGGCAGAGACACAGGCAGAGGGAGAAGCAGGCTCCATGCAGGAGGCCCAACGTGGGACTTGATCCTTGGACTCCAGGGTCACACCCTGGGCTGAAGGTGGCACTAAACCACTAGGCCACCAGGGCAGCCCGGTCATCTGTATTTTTAAGCTGTGGACCATTATAGTCATTTTGAAACCTCAAATAAACAGGGATATAATTGCTTCCTTATAAAGTTAGCCAGTGCTATCATATCAATGTATATCTATCTATCCATCTGTCTACTGATGTATTTATCTC